>NW_005370512.1:636399-643992 GCF_000412655.1 Myotis brandtii
CTATATTTGTTAGAATGTTTCAAACTGCCAGCTCAGAGGCCGGCAAGTCAGGTGGGGAACGTTGGAGTCTGCAGTCACTGGAGCAAGCCAGCCTCATGTTCGCTTCCAGCTGCCTGGCTGCCGGCCGCCATCTTGGCTGACAGTTAATTTGCATAAGGATATGCTGATTAGCCAATGGGAAGGGTAGCGGTCGTACGCTAATTACCATGTTTCTCTTTTATTAGTGTAGATTAGGGTACTCCTAAGGCTTAGGAAGAGCCACACTCAAGGGGCCAAAGAGCCGCATGAGGCTCGCAAGCCGCAGTTTGCCGACCACGGTCCTAGGGTATCATCTTCACTTTTTTAAAGGCATGCAGCATTTCTCAGATACCATGAGTGCTATGAGGGGATGTAACAGTGCCCTCCTGTAAAAATTAATAATGTCTTTTAGCAGGTCAAACTCATGTTGTCTACTCCAACATAACTTACTAGTTTTACCAATAGTTTCCAACTCTTATTCTTGTTCACAGGTGAAACATTGCGTCTTTGGCTCTGAGTTTTGGACCTCTACTTGATCAAATAACCATGATTATAATTATGTTTAAAAGAAAACGGGGAAGCATGATTCTAATTTTCTGAGTCTCAATAGCAAATTAACTCAGTTGATCTTAAGTTTAGTGCCCATGAAACACTTAAACCCAAGTTAAGAAAGCAAATTAACTCAGTTGATCTTAAGTAAGTGCCCATGAGGCATCATAGCACATTATGCAAATCAAGCATGCATAAAAAAGCAGGAGACCTGTATCAACCACAACAGATTGGTAAGTCTTCACAAAAGGAAATCAGAAGTGATGGAAAACATTAAGAAAAATGTTTTTATTTTCTCAACATGTTGTTAATTAAATTATTATACAAGATGAGTCTCCCATCTTGTTTTTGTTTTCTCTTCAAATAAATGCTGTATTTATTGTCTAAAGGTGTCTGGAAATTGTTTTCTTTTGAATTTTATTTTTATCTCTATGATAACTGTAGAAGAAAACAAATACTATTATTCTAGGGACATATACAGGTATATATGTGGTGACTAAAAACTTTGGGGATGGGGAGTAATAAGTTGTATTTAATTAGTTCTGGCATTGCAATTGGAAGAATGATTCTATGTGATTTATCTCTTGAGCTTCTATTTCTCTATCAGCAAAATGAAATGACAACACTTGACATAAATGAACTTAGGTAGATGTAGCCAAAAGCAACTAATATAATCCTAGGTACACACTGTGGACTTTTAGAAAATACTGTTGGCTTAATGAGGAACAAAACTACTTTACATGTGCCCTGGCCAGTGTGGCTCAGTTTGTTGGAGTGTCATACCATGTATCAAAAGGTGGCAGGTTTGATTCCCAGTCAAGGCACATAGCCCGTTGCAGGTTTGATCCCTGATTAGGTGTGGATGGGAGGCAACCGATTGATGTTTCTCTCACATTGATCTCTCTCTCTCTCTCTCTCTCTCTTTTTCTCTCTCTTTGAAAAAAAGTACTTCACATGCACAATGTTTAATGGAAATATCTATACTAATAAAAGGGTAATATGCTAATTAGACTGGGTCTACTAGACATCTTCCAGATGTCTGACTTCCTTCTGGACAAAGCCATGGTGGCAGGGGCCAAGGCAGAGGCAGTTAGGGGCAATCAGGCTGGCACGGGGGAGCAAGCAGTTAGGGGTGAGATCAGGCTGGTATGGGGAGCAAATAGTTAAGGGTGAGATCAGGCCGGTGTGGGGGAGCAAGCACTTAGGGGGTGATCAGGCCGGCAGAGGAGGGCAGTTGGGGGTGATCAGGCCTGCAGGGGAGGGAAGTTGGGGGCAATCAGGCCAGCAGGGGAGTGGTTAGGCGGCGATCAGGCTGGCAGGGGAGCTGTTAGGAGGCGATCAGGCTGGCAGGCAGAGGCAGTTAGGGGCAATCAGGCAGGTAGGCAGAGGCAGTTAGGGGCAATCAGTTGGGAAGACAGGCAAATGGTTAGGAGCCAGCGGTCCTGGATTATGAGAGGGATGTCTGACTGCAGTCAGACATCCCCTGAGGGGTCCCAGATTGGAGAGGGTGCAGGCCAGACTGAGGGAATACCTGCTGCCCCCATGCACGAATTTCATGCACTGGGCCTCTACTAATGTTATAATGTAAGCTATATATGTAATTTCAAATTATCTAGTAGCCACATTAAAAATGTTAAAATATGATTTTAATATCATATACCTCACCTAATATATCAAAATAATTTTCATTTCAACATGTAATCAATATAAAATTTTATGAGATGTTTTACATTTTTAAATCAGTCTTTGAAACTTGTTATTTTTTCTTTATCTGTAATATCATTATTATGAAATATTTTACATATAGGTTTCTTCTAAAAGTTAAAAAGTCTCATATTTATGATTTGATAAACCTTCCCATATGATCACTTTTTTCCTATTTTGTATAGCCTTTTGTCTTTCCTGGAGTTTCTAGTTGCCTTAATTTTTCCTTCATTTTCTGCCTTTAGAATATCATTACACTTTTTTTTTCTAAAATTTAAATTTACCATCTATAGTTTATAAACTCCTTTTTCCCCCTAAGATGTTGGGCACTCTTTGCTCATACTTAAACTTGACCTGATTGTTTTCTAGCCATGCAATTTAGTTGATATTTTGAGACTTTACTGATGGCTCTGATTATATCCTTTGTTTCTTATGTTTTTTTTTTACTTCCTCTTTATTTTATTCTTTTGCTTGGCTAGTGCACATCTTCAACTTACTTTCTAAGAAAGGGTTATGCACCAGAGAATTTCTAAAGCCTTGCAAATACTTAATTTTGTTTTTCTACTAGATTAATAGTTTTGTTGGGCTATCCCATTGCTTTTAGAGATCTAGTGCTGCAAAAGTGACTGCAGATACCAGTCTATTGTCTTGTTTTCAGTGGCCTGAGCTTTTAGGATGTTCCAGTTACCATTTAAATTTCCCAATGACAAGTTTGGGTATGGATTTTTAATTCATTCATTCATTCATTCATTCATTCATTCTACTGAAGATTTAGTGAGTATATTTATTCAAAGACTGGTCTATCTCTTCAACTTTAGAAAAATTTCTCTTATTATTTTTTGAATACAGTTTCTCTTTTCCAATTTTTCTATGCTTCTTATAGCTCTAATTAATTTGATAGTGTGCTTCCTTAAATGATCCATTTATATATTTTATATTCTTTCCCATAATTTCTTCCTCATATTTTAAACATTATAGTTAAGAGAATTTCTTTGACTTACATTACAATTTACTTATTAGACTTTTTTTTTATATACTTGACAAGGAGAGTTTTTTTTAAAATATATTTTATAGGGAGAAGGATAGAGAGTTAGAAACATCGATGAGAGAGAAACATCGATCAGCTGCCTCCCACACACCTTCCACTGGGGATGTGCCCGCAACCAAGGTACATGCCCTTGACCAGAATCGAACCTGGGACCCTTCAGTCCGCAGGCCGACACTTTATCCACTGAGCCAAACCAGTTAGGGATTATTAGACTTTTTGAGGGGAGAGGAACAATCAGTTTTTGTTTTTAAGAACTCTTTCATATTTTGTCTATCCCTTTCTAATAATATCTCTTGAATTTCTCTACCTAGGCTTTCTCCTGGAACACACACACACACACACACACACACACACACACACACACACACATTTACACACATGCCTGGGAATAAACAACTAGCTGTTAACATTCTATGTAAGGGGATAGGAAAATACATGTGCAATAGAATTTTTATATTTCTATAGATGCATTTAATTAATCCCTCTATTGTCCATCTTGTTTCTCATTTCCTTCTTCCATCAGATATTTGATCTTTGAACTCAAAACATTTTCAGCATTTTGCCAGATTAGTCAACTACCTTCTCTGTTGCAGTTTTCTCTGGAGATGGTCTTGATGGCCCTCCCGTGCTGTGCTTCCGAAAACATTGCTCTTCTCATTTACATACTATCTTCCAGAACTATGATGCTCTCATGTTCATGGCCCCTCCTGATCTCTTTGTTAATGTTTGACTGTTTCTTTCTGGTTTTTTTATTATTAATTTGGTGGATCCTCAAGATAGAAATTGTCACATCCACCATCTTGAACTAAGAGTACATATGTTAGTTTTAGTAAGACAACTGTATGGCCACATTTTCTCTTGAGATAAATTTTCCCATTCAGTAGTATGAAGCAGAGATTGAATGAAGGCCCAATAAAACACAAAAACAGTTATGAGAAGATTGTAATAGTCCTGGGAAAGAAGAGTGAAGAAAAAAGCCAAATCAAATCATGTGGAGAGGGTCAAGGGACAAATATGAAAGTTGCTAAAGAAGAGAAATCAAAGGACTTTTTAAAATCCAGTTTTGGATACATAGAGAATAAGTCCTTTTCAGGTATTGTTTCTGGTTATTGAGCCTGACGGACAAGGTTTTGGTTTAATGAATCTAGTATTTTGAGGGTAAGTGATATAGGAGATAGAGTAAAAGTAAATTATAGAAATGAATAAAGGTGTCAATGTAGGTTCATAAATTGTAACAACCACTGTTGTGGGAGGTGTTGACAAAGGGGGGGGGCGTTTGTTAGTGTGTGGGGGAAGGAAGTATATGAGAAATCTCCGCACCTTCTTAATTTTTCTGTGAATCTAAAAACCGCTCTAACAATAGTATTTAAAAAGTAAATAAAAAAGTGATAAATAAACTAGCTGCTGACTTGTTATTGCTGTCGTTTGCAATTGTTTCATGTTGGGTTTAGAAGTGCAGCCTCCACTTGCACTCACAGAGATGCTCATCCTCAGCTGCCGTACTTGTGTTGACAGCTCCAGTTCCCCTGGCTTTCTTCTTATGTCAGAAAATGAATTCCATGTTACTTTTATTTTTGAATTTTTAAGCATTTCTTCTTATTTGCAGCTGGTAAATATGGTTTTTATCTTTTAGTTTAAAAAATTTGCCAAAAAAATGATGTCTTTCTTTTGGAATTTTTCTTGGGCCGTTCTCTGGGACCTCTCTCTGAATCTGTATTGGAACTGTCAATTTGGGAAAATAGGGTTTAATTTCATTTTATGTCCTTTCTGTTTAATCTAATATCTCTACTATTAATCATTGTGGATTATTAGAACCATTTTCTTAGTTCCCATTACATCATTACTACCACTTTATGCAAATACTTGTTAAGTAGTAGCACTAATACATCTTTAGCATAACTGATATGTTTGTTGTGACATTGCATTAGTTTTTTTCCCATTAGAGTTCCTAATTAAGTTTATAATAATATCTAAAATTTATTGTTCTTACAATATTCCTTGCTCTGTGTTAAGGGCTCAATCAGAAATACTTCACTTGGTTGTATTACTCCCATCTACTGGGGAATTGAAGCAGAGTATAGTTGAATGATTTGGTCAAGATCACAGAGCTTGAAAGTTACAAAGCTTAGCTTTGAGTGCAGTATGTCAACCTTGTTTCATTATATGTGTGTGTGTTTAAATCACAATATGTTCTTTGGCTACCATTATTCCAATTTAAGAAATAATTAGGGTAAAGAAAAAATATAGTTAGGGTAAATTCACTTATATTTGTTTGTGATTCTTTTGATGGTTGTGTTACTTGAGCCTGTACTGCTTGGTTTCTACTTTTAGATTTTTGTTAAGTTTACCCTGTATGTTGTATGTCTTTGTATTATTTTCCTTTACCTTCATTCCAACCTGTATTATTTTTCTTTTTTTTTCTTTTTTTTATTTTTAATTTTTTTTTTGCTAAAAGTATTACAAAGGGTATTACATATGTGTCCTTTTTTTCCCTCCGCCCTTGACAATCCCCTGCCCTCCCTTACCCCCCAGTGTCTTATGTCCATTAGTTATGCTTATATGCATGCATACAAGTTCTTCGGTTGATCTCTTACTCCCCTCCCTTCTGCCCCCCAACCTTCTCTGGCCTTCCCACTGCAGTTTGACAATCAGTTTGAGGCAGCTCTGCCTCTGTATCTATTATTGTTCAAAAGTTTGTAATGGTCTTTATTATCCATGAATGAGTGAGATCATGTGGTATTTTTCCTTCATTGACTGGCTTATTTCACTTAGCATAATGCTCTCCAGTTCCATCCATGCCGTTGCAAATGGTAAGAGTTCCTTCTTTTTTACAGCAGCATAGTATTCCATCGTGTAGATGTACCACAGTTTTCTAATCCATTCATCTACTGATGGGCACTTAGGCTGTTTCCAAATCTTAGCTATGGTGAATTGTGCTGCTATGAACATAGGGGTGCATAGATCCTTTCTGATTGGTGTTTCTGGTTTCTTGGGATATATTCCTAGAAGTGGGATCACAGGGTCAAATGGGAGTTCCATGTTTTGTTTTTTGAGGAAACTCCATACTGTCTTCCATAGTGGCTGCACCAGTCTGCATTCCCACCAGCAGTGCACGAGTGTTCCTTTTTCTCCACATCCTCTCCAGCACTTGTCGTTTGTTGATTTGTTGATGATAGCCATTCTGACAGGTGTGAGATGGTAC
Organism: Myotis brandtii; assembly: GCF_000412655.1. Lineage (NCBI taxonomy): Eukaryota > Metazoa > Chordata > Mammalia > Chiroptera > Vespertilionidae > Myotis > Myotis brandtii. The sequence goes on from NW_005370512.1 coordinate 642,921, forward strand.
CTCATTGTTGTTTTGATTTGCATCTCTCGAATGATTAGTGACTTTGAGCATGTTTTCATATGTCTCTTGGCTTTCTGAATGTCCTCTTTTGAAAGGTGTCTATTTAGATCCTTTGCCCATTTTTTGATTGGATTGTTTATCTTCTTTTTGTTAAGTTGTATGAGTTCCCTATAAATTTTGGAGATTAGGCCCTTATCAGATATAATGTTGGCAAATATGTTCTCCCATGTAGTGGGCTTTCTTGTTGTTTTGTTGATGGTTTCTTTTGCTGTGCAGAAACTTTTTATTTTGATGTAGTCCCATTTGTTCATTTTCTCTTTAGTTTCAACTGCCCTAGGAGCTGTATCAGTGAAGAAATTGCTTTGGCATATGTCTGAGATTTTGTTGCCTTTGGATTCTTCTAGAATTTTTATGGTTTCCTGTCGTACATTTAAGTCCTTTATCCATTTTGAGTTTATTCTTGTGTATGGTGTAAGTTGGTGGTCTAGTTTCATTTTCTTGCATATATCTGTCCAATTTTCCCAACACCACTTATTGAAGAGACTATCTTGGCTCCATTGTATGTTCTTGCCTCCTTTGTCAAATATTAATTGAGCATATTGGTTCGGGCCGATTTCTGGGTTCTCTATTCTATTCCATTGATCTATATGCCTGTTCTTGTGCCAGTACCAGGCAGTTTTGAGAACAGTGGCTTTGTAATACATCTTGATATCTGGTATTGAGATCCCACCTACTTTCTTCTTTCTCAGGATCGCTGCAGCTATTCGGGGTCGTTTTTTGTTCCAGATGAATTTTTGGAGAGTTCGTTCTAGATCTTTGAAGTAGGCCATTGGTATTTTAATGGGAAGTGCGTTGAATTTATAGATTGCTTTGGGTAGTATGGACATTTTAATGATGTTGATTCTACCAATCCAAGAACATGGTATGTTCTTCCATCTCTTTATGTCTTCCTCTATCTCTTTTTTCAACGTCCTGTAGTTTTCTGAGTAGAGGTCTTTTACCTCTTTAGTTAAGTTTATTCCTAGGTAGCTTAATTTTTTTGGTGCGATGGTAAATGGGATAGTTTTTATAA
>NW_005370512.1:648523-677720 GCF_000412655.1 Myotis brandtii
ACTGGCTTCAATGGGCGCGGACTTTGTGGGTCGCAGATTTCCGCCCACACACGCGTGTGTGCGCGTTCCTCGCTCCAACCTGAATTGCAAACCGCACCTTTGGGGGAAGTCCAACCTTTCCGTTGGGGGAAGCAGGTCTCCTCTGAGTTCACGCAGTCGCGCTGCTTGAGAGCCGTTGCCTCCGGGTTAGTAGCCGATCTCTGGATGCGGATAACAGCTACTCAAGATGGCGCGGTCTCGCAGCTGAGCTGGCGCCCAGGGGGAGGTTTCAGCCTCAATCTCTAACCATCCCCATTTTCTAGGAGTTCTCTGTCTTTCCTGGCTGCAGACTGTCTCTCAGCTGAATCTCCTCTGCTTGTTCGGGCTGTATGCTACCCGTTTCAGCTGCTCGCCCTTATCTGGTCCGGGACAAAGCACCAACACGTCCGTCTAAACCTCCGCCATTTTTCTCCTCCTGTTTTATTTTTCTTGCTTCATTTTGCTTCCTAAGTGCAAACCTCATTTTAGATTATAACATCATTTGCATCAAGACCTTAACTAATCTTTGGAGTGGAAAAAAAAAACCCCTACCAAATATCTTTAGAATATTGTTTTAATTTATGTCTACATTGGCCAGAGTTATTAATACTCAATTTCTGATGAAACAGCCAATATTCAGCGCATCCTAAAACCTTGTGATGTCTAATTTGTGACATAATAATATAATTCATCATTATTAGAGAGAAACAAGGGGAAGCCCAAACTGTGATTGTAAACCACAGATAGTAGTTAATTTATTTTTTTAAAGATATAGTGCACCTAACTTAGATATTCAAGTCCTATAGTGTTTTGTTTTGTTTTCAGAAAAAAATGATGACCAAAGTGGCCAAATAAATATGAAAATAAATATGTCTTTTTTTTCCTGTTGTGAATTTAGTTTCTTTGTTGTGACTCAAATAATATGGTATGCATTTATTCTTTGATTAAGGACATGAGACTTCACCCAGGGTTTAACTTTTGCTGGCCTGGCACATTCAAATACCAGCTTAATATAACTTTCTATCAGTTTTGAGTTTTGTATAAATATAAAGAACACAGAATTTACTTTATTTATGCATTTCTAAGATTTTGAAACTTTTGTAGAATTTAATATTTGTTGAAACATTGTTATAAACACCAACTTGAATGATATCAGGGTAATATCATTTTATATATATATTATATATGTTATGTCTTGAACCAAAGAATGACAGAAACTTGGGCTCAAATACAGGAAGAATGCACAGGTAGGCAAAATGAAATAATTGTAATAGGTGATTTTGCTTTGTAATAGGATTGTGTGCTGAGTATATGTGTCTGTGTGCGTGGGTGTATGTACGTCTGATTTTAAATTCTGGCTTGCAGGGCAAGATATACTAGTTAGACTGGCTCTCAAGCACAACTATGTCATGGATTTGGTGTGTATGCAACATATAACTTTACCAAAATTGTCTTAAAGGTTACTTTGGAATAATATGATTAGAGATTGTATTATCTTCCATTGCAATTTCTATTAGGTAGATAAAACTTTTTATTTTCCTACAACTTCTTCTTTTTTGTTTTATTGAGTTATAAATGAAGGACAATAAACTACACACATTTAAAGTTTACAATCTCAGCAGTTTTTCCATATGCACACACCCTTAAGCATCATCACAATTAAGATAGCAAACTTTTCCATTGAGCCGAACCAGCTAGGGTGAGATAGTAAACTTTTCTGTCACTGTACAAATTCCTTCTTCATCTTTCTCTCCTTCCCCACCAATCCCAGGAAACACTGATCTGTTTCCCATCACTACAAATGAGTTTGTATGTTCTAGAATTTTATATAAATGGAATCATGCATTAGTTATTGCTTTTTGCTGGGCTCTTCTACTTAATGATATTGAGATTCATCCATGTTACTGAGTATAGTCACAGGCTGCTTAAAAACATTCTGAGAAATTTATTGTTAGACAATTTTGTCATTGTATTAACATCATAAAGTGTGCTTTTACAAACTTAGATTGTTTAGCTTACTACTGTAATTGTATGTGCTATACTTTTATATGACTAAGAAAGCAAAAGTTTTGTTTACATCACCATCACCAAAACAGCGTGAGTAATGTGTTGAGTCAAGATGTTATGATGGCTACTAGATGATATTAATTTTCAGCTCCGTTATAACCTTATGGGATCACTGTTGTGTATGTGGTTGGTCATTGACCAGAATGTCATTATGTGGCACATGAATGTATATTAATAATGCCTTTCTATTTATTGCTTAATAGTATTCCACTGTATGGATATTCATAATTTGGGGTTATTTCTGGTTTTTGGTGATTATAAATAAATTTGCTATTGACATTCATGTAAAAGTCTTTTTGTGGACACATTTTTTGTTTGTTTGTTTCTTATGGGTCAATGGCTGGACCATATAATAGCTGTATGTAAGTTTAACATTTAAATAATGACTGATCTGTTTTTCAGAGTATCCCTCTTATTTTACATTTCCACTAGTACTGTATGAGAGTTCTAGTTCCTCTGCATCCTTGCCAAAATTCGGTATGACATATCTTTTAAATTTTAGCCAATCTAATGTTTTTAGTGGCATATTACCATGGTTTTGGTTTGCCTTTCCTTGATGACCAATTATATCAAACATCTTTTCATGTTTTTATTAATACTTGTATATCTGTTTTGTGAAGTGTTTATTTAAATGTTTTCATTTTAAAAAGTGGGTTGTTTTCTTGAGTTGTATAAGTTTTTATGCATTCTGGATACAAGTCCTTATCAGTTAGCTGTATTGACAATATATTTTCCTAGGCTTTGGCTTGCTTTTATTTTTCTTCATTGTATTTTCAAAGACCAAAAGTCTTACATTTTGATCATGCCCATGGCCTCATTTTTATCTTTCTTTTTCTTTTGTTCTTTCTATCTTTGCTTATCAAAAAGTCAAAGATTTTCTCTTACGTTTTCTTCTAAAAGCTTTTATAACTTTAAACTTTACTTTTAGGTATGTGGTCTATTTCAATTTAACTTTTGTGTATTTTGTATGGCTAGAGTCAATGTTTCCTCCTCCCTCCCAATAGGTACATCTAGTTGATCCAATAGAACCATTGTGGAAAAATACCTCCATATTGCTACTGAATTGCTTTGGAACCTTTGTTGAAAATGAGCTGGTCATATTCATTCTTCACTTTTTGTTTGTTTATTTTTGCTCCTTCTATATTCATTGCATACTAGCAGAGTCCCTGGGTTCTAACACTGAATTTTATATATTTAATAGAGGCCCGGTGCACCAAATTCATAAATGGGTGGGGTCCCTAGGCCTGGCCAGTGATCGGGGTTGATCGGGGCCTTCTGGCTGCCAGCTGGGGCCTTCCTGTTGGCTGCCAGCTGCTAGCCGGGGCCTTCCTGCAGCTGCCGGCTGCTGCCCGGGGCCTGCTGGATGCGGGGAGGGACCACGGGAGGTTGGACAGCTGTGGAAAGGGACCAGGGGAGGTTGGCTGGCCATGGGAGGTTGGCTATGGGAGCGCACTGACCACCAGGGGGCAGCTCCTGTGTTGAGTGCCTGCCCCCTGGTGGTCAGTGTGTGTCATAGCATCATACATCCTCAGTATTTTGGTCATTCTGGTGTTCTGGTCACTTAGGCTTTTATATATATAGGTCATTAAATGACAAAAATTTCCCATAATATATAATATCTCCCAATGATGTTACCATTTACAGTATGTTTTTGTGTCATTAGGACACACTATCTAGAATTACTGTCTCATAGTGGCAGAAATCAAAGGACAGGAAAGTCACAATCAAATAAAACATAGTGATTATTGGTAATATTTATTGAGGCAATTCTTTCATACTCATTTGGGTGAAAACTTCATTCTTAAACTTCTTCTACACCTGAAAAAACTTTGGAAAAGTTCTCAGTAACATTTTATAATTAAGAAAAAAGAAAACTTTCAGGAACAGAAAAAAAAAATCATACATCCTCCAAGTCTGTAGTTTTCTATGGGAGAAAGAGCTGATTTCACCTCCCAGAGAGGCAATGCTAGGGACATTGTTGGTTGTCACCACTAGCATTTAGTGGGTAGAAGCCAGGCATGTTGCAAAATGTCCTACAATGCATAAAACAGCCCCCCTTCCCTCCCACACATCAAAGAAATATCTGGCTCCTAATTTCAGTAGTGCTGCTGCTGAGAAACTCTGCTCTGAGCATTCAAGTACTTAGATTCAAATTTGGCCCAGAAAATATTCCTGTTCCTCCACTGCCTCTGACCCTCATATGATTGGACATGAGATGGCTTCATACTTTCTTTTGAACTAAATGTTAATTGTTCATGAAAAAATATTTTTCATTATTTTTACCTATGACCCTCTGGAGATCATAGTTTTTACTTTATCAGCTATGCTTCTGTGTAAAGAGGACAGGGAAGTCTAGTTTCTTTTTACTAGACTTGAATTAAACATGGACTCCATGCCTCCATCAGTTATAAGATGCACTTGATTTAATATGAGAAAATTTGCTTTGCACCCATATTGTCTCTGTCGCATACTGGTTTGTGCGTCCTTGGGAAAGCCTCATACATTTGCTAAGCTTCAAATGGAAAGATTTAAAATTTTAAAATAATTTAAATGTTGAAAGATAATTTAAAAATTGAGCTTTAAAATGGGAATAATCTCATGGGCTATTGTGAGGACTAAGGACAAATCACTACCCATAGAACTTTTACAATAATAATAATATTTACTATTAACACGTAAACATGTTCATGCATGAAACATGTTTGTTTTTTTAAAATATATTTTTATTTATCTCAGAGAGAGGAAGGAAGAGAGGGGGATAGAAATATCAATGATGAGAGAGAATCATTGATTGGCTGCCTCTTGCACGCCCCTTGCTGGGGATCAAGTCCACAACCCAGGCATATGCCCAGAACTGGAATGGAACCATGACCTCCTAGTTCATAGGTCAATGCTCAACCACTGAACCACACAGGCTGGGCAAAACATATTTATCACCAGACTTTGATCTTATAAAGTCTTAGATTCTTCCTGTAATTCTGAAGGATACCAGTTTGAATCAATAAATATTACTCACAAGCTGTTTCTTAAGTTGAAAAAAGGGTGTTATTCAGGTATTATACATTAGGATAAAAACTTAGAGCTTTCATAAATTGGGATTCTTTTTATTTTTGTATTTTCAAGAGCACTAATATAAGTTAATGGGAAGGGTAGCGGTCGTACACCAATTACCATGTTTCTCTTTTATTAGTGTAGATATAGGTCATTTAATGACAAAAATTTCCCATAATATATAATATCTCCCAATGATGTTACCATTTACAGTATGTTTTTGTGTCATTAGGACACACTATCTAGAATTACTGTCTCATAGTGGCAGAAATCAAAGGACAGGAAAGTCACAATCAAATAAAACATAGTGATTATTGGTAATATTTATTGAGGCAATTCTTTCATACTCATTTGGGTGAAAACTTCATTCTTAAACTTCTTCTACACCTGAAAAAACTTTGGAAAAGTTCTCAGTAACATTTTATAATTAAGAAAAAAGAAAACTTTCAGGAACAGAAAAAAAAAATCATACATCCTCCAAGTCTGTAGTTTTCTATGGGAGAAAGAGCTGATTTCACCTCCCAGAGAGGCAATGCTAGGGACATTGTTGGTTGTCACCACTAGCATTTAGTGGGTAGAAGCCAGGCATGTTGCAAAATATCCTACAATGCATAAAATAGCTCCCCTTCCCTCCCACACATCAAAGAAATACCTGGCTCCTAATTTCAGTAGTGCTGCTGCTGAGAAACTCTGCTCTGAGCATTCAAGTACTTAGATTCAAATTTGGCCCAGAAAATATTCCTGTTCCTCCACTGCCTCTGACCCTCATATGATTGGACATGAGATGGCTTCATACTTTCTTTTGAACTAAATGTTAATTGTTCATGAAAAAATATTTTTCATTATTTTTACCTATGACCCTCTGGAGATCATAGTTTTTACTTTATCAGCTATGCTTCTGTGTAAAGAGGACAGGGAAGTCTAGTTTCTTTTTACTAGACTTGAATTAAACATGGACTCCATGCCTCCATCAGTTATAAGATGCACTTGATTTAATATGAGAAAATTTGCTTTGCACCCATATTGTCTCTGTCGCATACTGGTTTGTGCGTCCTTGGGAAAGCCTCATACATTTGCTAAGCTTCAAATGGAAAGATCTAAAATTTTAAAATAATTTAAATGTTGAAAGATAATTTAAAAATTGAGCTTTAAAATGGGAATAATCTCATGGGCTATTGTGAGGACTAAGGACAAATCACTACCCATAGAACTTTTACAATAATAATAATATTTACTATTAACACGTAAACATGTTCATGCATGAAACATGTTTGTTTTTTTAAAATATATTTTTATTTATCTCAGAGAGAGGAAGGAAGAGAGGGGGATAGAAATATCAATGATGAGAGAGAATCATTGATTGGCTGCCTCTTGCACGCCCCTTGCTGGGGATCAAGTCCACAACCCAGGCATGTGCCCAGAACTGGAATGGAACCATGACCTCCTAGTTCATAGGTCAATGCTCAACCACTGAACCACACAGGCTGGGCAAAACATATTTATCACCAGACTTTGATCTTATAAAGTCTTAGATTCTTCCTGTAATTCTGAAGGATACCAGTTTGAATCAATAAATATTACTCACAAGCTGTTTCTTAAGTTGAAAAAAGGGTGTTATTCAGGTATTATACATTAGGATAAAAACTTAGAGCTTTCATAAATTGGGATTCTTTTTATTTTTGTATTTTCAAGAGCACTAATATAAGTTAGTGATGAAATAATTCTTAGAAACAGACTAAAAACAATTGTAATGCTTGGTAACTTGGTAGACACTTTTAATTAATTTATTTATTCTGAAAACCATTACTGCACTTGGGAGCACGGTCAATTCACCCTTAGGGGACTTAGTAAAATTTTTTTTTATTCTGGACTTGAGGTTGGCGATGCTACTTTGGTTCCATCTCTTCCTGCTGCTGCTCATTATCCCCTTCTGCCTCCCATAAGCTAGTTCCATGACTGTGATACCTCAAACTAGTTGATATAATTGGCAACTCTCAAATAATATTTTTGAAAATACTCATTGCATAGGGTAACAGGAACTGGGGAAACACAGTGAGACAGTCAGCATGACCTGCTGCAATGGGTGCATTTTTATGTAGATACATGTGTCATCACCAACAAACATTTAAATGTTTATTTTAAGATGCTATTATCTGGAGATACAAAGAAATCTGCTAGCTTAGTTAGCATTGCACTGGGGGTGACACCCACATAGTGGTCTAAGGAATAGTCCAAGTGCAGCGCTTTGGTATAGATGCAGAGACTGGAGATCCGAGAGATCACCGAGATCATTCTGATCCTGTCAGGTCTCCACTGCCTCCTCCACTTGTCTGCTCCTCTTCAGAGTAAGGTCACCTCCCTTAGTGGTTCCAACTGTTCCCTCTGCAGGTGTGAAGACTGGCAGAGAAGAATGTTAGCGTTCATCCAGGTGGGCATAGTGAGTAGTGTGCTGAACATCCCAAAAGTTTCTTTTTACTGACTTTATACCTTCCTCTCAGGTTCCCTTTCAATTATTTTGTTGTCCTTTTCTTCATCTCAGTCATTCTCCATAGGACACAGCAGAGCTTTAAGAAAGGAAATAAAGACTTTTGTTTATCATAGTTTACTTAAATTACCTCATAGGATAATGTGGCATGTTTATTGTCATTGAATAGGTATTTCTTTTGTTTAACTTCCATAAATGATTCATTTGCAAACCTCACAGTGGGCGCACATTCTTATTAGCCATTCACACTGCAGCACAATTTCAATCTTAGATAAGCTGTGTGTGTGTGTGTGTGTGACTGTGTGAGTCTCTCTCTCTCTCTCTCTCTCTCTCCCTCTGTGTGTGTGTCTGTGTATGAATGTGCAAAAACAAGGCAGACTATGAGAAGCAGCCTTGATAATGGAAAGAACTCTAGATTTGGAATCAGAAATTTTAGGTATGTGTTAAAATGTGGTTTTACTGTTTCTTAACTGTGTAAACTTGGAAGTTTCTTTGGGCTTTTTACTCTGTCTAAAATTGAAGCATATTCAACTCATATTTACTGAATATCTTCTATGTGCCAAACATACAATGAGGTAACAGTAATAATGTTTTTCCACTGGCATCACTGAGTTGTTAAAACAACAAATGAAATGTGATATGTTAGCAAGATTTGCAATCTCTCTGAAGTTTCCTAACTGACATAATTACATGGCAAGTATGAATAGTGATGCAAATCATGTCCTACAGTATTCAAAGGCACCAACACAGATGAAGATCCATACTACGTCCTACAGGAATTTGAAGGAGCTAATGAAGTAAGGATAATGAAGGATGGCTAGACCACACATAAGCAGAAACTTGGGCAGAGAGAATAACATCAAAAAAGAAATTGGTCCCTCTGATTCTCTTTGGCAAGTAGAGTTCATATTCTCTGGAAACCAAATTGTTTATTGATTCTCCAGGGACTGCTTCTTGCTGTAACACAAGCAGTGATTTCATTATAGTTGAAGTTTTCATTTTGTTTCATAGGTTGGCTGCCCATGTTTTCTTCAATAATATTCTGGTCTTTGTAGTGAGTGCTTCATTTGGTCATGGAGGGGAGGCTTGTGCCCCCTGCACACTTCCTGGCTTTGCTGTCAGCCTTTGATGGTTTCTCCAGCCATTCCCTAGGCCTGTAATACATCCATGCCACTTGTCTACAGAAAGTTTGAAAGTAGTGAAGTTGATCTAAACATTTTTGTGAACAACTGAGCAGTAAGTACAGTTTCAAAGCTGCAGCAGCTGTTTGTGTCTTTGCTTTGCAATCTGGTGTCTTAACTGGAATCCTTTATGTCAGAACATAATCTACTTAAAAAGTTTCCATTTGTGTCACAAATAATAAACTTGATGGTTCTTTACAACATCCAAACAGCCACTTTAAGCTGTCTTGTTAGATGAAGGTCTTCTTTACCTAATGAAGAAATAGGAAAAGTAATCCCTTTAGATTTCTCATTCTTTGGTATGATGGTTAAACATGTAATCTACCATATTCACAGCATATAGTATTATTAAATATAAAATGTGACACTAAGGTATATCCTATAGTTTATGTTTAAAATGTGTTTACTACATATTTTAAATAGGTTATAAGATGCTCCCCTTCCCCTGTCTCCCCATCCCCCAACAGTTTAAGAAGATAGAGAATCCTCTAATAAAGTCCGAGCCTGGTGGTTTGAAGTTTAATGGCCCTATCACACATATCCTGACACCAAGCCACCATGACTGAATCAATAGCTCACCCTTTTTCAATTTTCTTCTTCTTCCTCCCCCACATTGCCCGGCTTTATGAATTGCACATCTCCCTCTAATCTGCGTCAACATCTTTAAGCACCATTTGTAGTTGCCCAGACCTCACCAAGGATCTGCTTCTTTTTCTTCTGCACTGGTTGGAGTTTAGGCAGTCCCATCCTATTACTGGCTCAAAAGTGAAAGCAGAGCCAAAGGAGCCATGGACCATTTTAACATCACACAAAGGGCACCTTCCCAACCCCACTCTTTGATATAGTTAGAGACAATAGAGTGCCACCAACCTGCAGTGACTGATGCTCTCTTTATTAACTGGTTGAACTGAGGACAAAAGGATGGCCACTTGGCCTCATTCCTCAGCAACCCATCCCATGGAAACTTCTTTTGGGACTCGGGTCAATTGCTGAACTTGAAGAAACAGACACATATGTTTCTTAGTTTCTGACTTTGAACTAGTTTTGTTTATTTTTTTAAAAAAATGTTTTTATTGATTTTAGAGAGGAAAGGAGAGGCAGAGAGAGATAGAAACGTCAGTGATGAGAGAGAATCATTGATTGACTGCCTCCTATATGCTCCCTACTGGAGACTGATACTGCAACCTCAGGCATGTGCCATGATCAGAATCGAACTGTGACCTCCTGGTTCATAGGTCGATGCTCAACCACTGAGCTACCCAGCCGGGCAAATTTTGCTTCTTAGATAAACAATAAAACTCATAAAGGAGCAATATTGTTGTTGCAACAAAAAGTTTCATGAATGGTTTAGTAGTAATTAGACAGAGCCAAAGACAGAATTAGTAAATAGGAGGATAAATATGAATAAATAAACCAGAATATATAGCCCATAGAGCAAGGAGACTGACAATATGAAATTGAAGTTAAAAGACATAAAGGATATAATAAGAAATTGTCATATTTTAAATGTGAATCACAGAAGGAACAATAAAGAGAATGAGGAGAGGCAATAAGTGGATAGGTAATGGCTGAGATATTTTCAGATCTGATTATAGACTTGAATCATTGGAGACTAGAAACACATATTATTCTAATCAAGAAAAATAAAAAGACATCTATGCTTACATATATTGTAGGGGCACTGAAGCGAGCCAAACACAGAGACTATCTTACAATGATTCAGGGAGAAAAAAGAAAAACAACAATTGGACTGAGAAACCATAGATGCCATGTTGAGTCACCGTAGTTGTCAATCCTAAACAGTTTAGCAATCAAAACTGTATTTCCAGAACCAAAAACAAACACATTTTTAGGTAAACAAAGATGGAGAGTTTAACCACTAAAAGGCTCTAAACGTCTAAAAGTTATACTTAGAAGGAATTAAAACGATTCCAGAAGAGATGGCTGAGCTACATTAAGAGATGTGAGCAAAGACAGTATAAAATATGAACAATGTCTATTTTGTGGGATAAAATAACAAGACAGAACTAAACTGTTGAATGACAATTGCTTATAAGTTTGTAGGATGGTGACAAGAGTTAAAGCATTCTATGGTTTCTGCACTCTTTGGTTGGAGAGTTAAGATAATGATTAACCTGAGACTTTGACATGTAGTTATACCAAAATTCCAAGGGCAGAATAGAAAATAATTCAGCTAAAGCAGGAGGAAAAAATCAAAATAAAAACCAAGGTAAGATAGGGAAAAAAAAAGCATAGACAAAACAGGACTAGTAAGCACAGAATAACATAATAGAAATGGATCAAAATATACCATACAGTAAATATAAATGGACTAATTTCATCAGCAACAAAACAGATGGTCAAATTGGATAAAAATAAGATGTAGTTGTATGCTGTTTACAAGAGACAAACCTAAAACACATGGGAGTTCTGCAAATGTATACTGGAAGACAGGTGCAAAAATGTTCCTGAAAGCATTGTTCCTTATAGAAACAAATAAGAAAACTGGATACAACCCAAATCATATGTTATTCAATAGGAAAATGTTTAAATACATTGTGGCATATCAATTAATTGGTACAATGCAATCAATGAAAATAAATGAATGGCAATCACACAAATCAACATGAATGAATCACAAAAATATGTTGGATATACAGCATGTTTACAAATTCCAAACATCCAAAATACAGAATATACTTAATACATATGTAATAAAGCCTACTAAAACTATGAAATTCATATCTAGAAAATTCTCTCTGTTTGGGTGGTGATAGAGGCAACTACCTGCACCAGTTTTATGGACAGAAGACTTGTACAGTCTCACAGGACCCTGTGTTTAGAAAGACTCTATACTTGGTTTAATGCTTTGCTGTCATCACCTTGAAATTCTTGATAATTTTGAACAAGGGACCTTGCATTGTCATTTTGCAAATGTTAATGCCAGAGTCATTGCCTATAATACTCATCAGAAATATCCAGGCACAAGAGTCACATAATCACTGCTCAGGTGGAATTCAATATTCTGTTTATATGGTTGTGATGGGGAAGTTAGTCTGAGTTGTTATGTAGTTATACTTAAGCATATGCTTTGACTCTATAAAACCCGGGTGAGTAATATCAATTTGAGGGAAAAGAAGAGCCCTCTGTATTTCTTTACACAGTTGGATATCCAGCTGCTCTTGTTTTCATACTGCAAGAGCATTTCTTTGCAAACTTGTTAGATCCTGCATTATTTGGAGGCTCTGCTTTTTAAAGCAGGCAGCATTTAAAAACTACAGAGCAGAACCTATCTGATTCTATGGCTGTCACCAGCAGCTGGTGCACCCAGCGTCCTCCGAGGAAGTGGGCTGCCCTGTGGCCACCGTGGATATTGTGCAGACACAGCACATCTGCTCTTGTCAGTGGCTCACTGAGCTTGTGTGACTGTAGAGGCCAATGCACCATTCATGTGAGGTTGGGCAGCTTCAAAATTCACACGTAGAGACAGCTGGTGAAATAGATTGTTAAGAGATACACCCCCTTTTCACCCAGCCTCCTGGATGATTCTGAGAGGCACAATGTGACCATCTCTCTTTAATACATAGCGTGGTAGCCAGCACTGGCCAAACCTTCTTGGGAGTTTTCAAAGGCAATTCAACATGTTCAATTTTTCCAGAGCTCTCAAAGAACTCTCGGCTGCTTCAGCTTCATTGTATCCTTTAAGTGCCTCTTACTCTGACCTTCAGTCCTCTGTTACTATCATATCATTATGCTTCTGCTCTCTCAAGTGCAATGAAGTACAGGGACTCTGATATTATGCATTCATTCCTTCAGTCACTCAATAAATATTTTAAATCTTAATTCTCACATACAGATCTTCAAGTCTTGGTCTACTTTGCCTCTTCCTTTCTCTTTTCTGTTCTTCTTCTTCTTCTTTTTTTTTTTTTTACTTTTCTAGGGACTCTGATTTATGGGATTTAAGGATCTACCCTCCCTGCATTTATTCTTTATGACAATATTTCTCAAGCACTGATGTACTACCTTTTTTTTTTCACCAATCCAGTCATGACCTTTCCTGTTTTGCAGTGAATCATGTAATCTGTTGTAGTCCTTAGAGGTTTCTTGAAGAATTTTGGAATGACAGAAATTAAAATGAAATACAACTCTTAAAAAGCACAATTCATACTAAAAGCAAGCTTCACCTGTACATGTTACTCTAAATTATAGTGATCTACCTGGTAAAGAGCAAATGGATATCTACTGTAAAGTATTTGACACTTTTTTTTCTGAAAATGCAAGTTTCGTGGTAAAATGTCCTAGAGGTTGTCTAGGTAACTAGAATCATTATCTCACCCTTTAGTCAAATTCGGTAAGTCTAGGTAGTCTTAGTGTCAGAAGTCTTGCCCTGAGTTCAGCCAATGATTAACTGAGCACTTATTATGCGCAAGGCATTACGGGGCATACAAAAAAGTGGAGAATATACTTGCCTCCTGTGAGGAGCTTAAATCTCATTGCAAAGACCTGTACATATAACAGGAAATTAACAACACAAAGTAAAGTGGCAAATGAATCATTTAGGTATTAAGTGCAGTAGGAAGGAAAAAAAAGAGACTGGTTATTGGTGTCTGGGATCATCAGAGAAATGTAGGGGCAAAGGGCATTTCCCCATATTTTATTAGACTCTCGTTGGAGTCAGGTAAACTTCTTACTTCTGCAGACAACTAACTTCATAGAGAGAAAACATTTGGATTACTCTATTTTACTCTTCCTGGCTTGAGACAGATTTATTTTGAATTACTGTTGGATGTTTTCCTCTTTTTTTTGTCTTTTAAAATAAGTGCACATTTGCTCAGTTTAATTGCTTATTTGTTTTATTGGAAGATTATGTCAATGAAATCTCTTCTTCTAAGAATTGAGACCTTATTTTGGGTTATGTGGTCTTCTTTCTTGTTAATAATGAATTTGATTCATTATAAGCTAATTATACCCACTTCAGGAAAAAGGAGTTATTGAAGGTCAGGACATTGTAGTGACAAGGCCACATGTCTTAGAAACAGATGGGCCCGAGTTTGAATCCAACCTTTACTACTAACCTTGCTATGTGACTCTATTTAATTTATTTAGTCTCTTAGACTCAGTTTCTTTAGCTAATAAATGAGGACATGTTTCATATAATATTTTTTTGATAGGGTTTATTTTATAGTACTACATAAAGTACCTACATGCCACTTCTGTTTGGTTCATGGAAGGCATCTTACATATACTAGCAATTATTATTATTATCCTTTTAAAATGAGCCCAATTCATTTTATGTATGTGAGGAGTCTTCTGTTGAAACACAAAATGAGTCTGTAACTTTAGGAACTATTTTAAGGTCATTGGATTAAACCAAAGGCTTTTTAATGTTAATGCTTCCAAAAATTGTACTGGCTAGAGAACATTGTCTTTATTTCATGTTGTTTAGCTCTTAATGGTACTTCATGGGTGGTCTGCCAGTTGAGTTTCTTGTCTGTTTTTAAAGAAGAGTATCTATAATTCTTAAAATGGGTATTTTGCCAATTTTCACATGCCTTGTTTTCTCTTCTCAAATCAACATGTCTTCGTATTTATACAATTCAGAGTTCAAACAACATTCATTACACTGCTGTCGCTGAACATAAAGACAATCCAAACTTGTTATGCCCAAATATAAAACATGATCCAACTAAGTGAGCAGATGTGTTGCATGAGCAAAGCCTCACCATGTTGTTTCTATTTATTGTCTGCCTTGTTTGGAGGGTGTGCCTGGTGCTGTGAGGTGGTGGATAAAGGCTCTTGCCAATTGCACTTAGTTAATGAAACATTTTATGCACATCTTGTTCTTCTGTTCTGTTGCATTGCCCTTGGGTGACAGAATGGTTTTTAGGAAGTTTGGTTAAACTTGTCAAGCCTTTGAAATGACTTTAAAAATGTTTTGTAGTTACAAAAATAATTGTGTTTATTTCAGAAAATGAAACATGCTTTCTTAATTTGGAGCTAAGATAATGAGCTTTTAAAATGCAGGGTGTTCAGCAAAATTCCAACCAGCTCTTAAAATTTACACTGCGTTTTTCTAATTGTTTTTGTGCTTATTTTCTACTCCTTTCTGCACCTTCCCCATATAATAAGAATGAGAAAACACAAGCACTTGCCTATGGAAAGTAGGCCCAGAATCCTCTATCAGCCAGAAATTTCCATGAAAATGAAATTCAAAAAGAGAGGAGCTGTGTTGATGAGACTTCTTAGTGGGCCCTTTCCTCTCCTGGGGATCACTCTTGGGTATCGGGGGAGGTAGATCAGGCTGCCCATCCCCATGAATCCCAAGGGGTTTGTTTACTCGGTGTTCCACCCTTATTCCTTAAGGGTTGTTTACTAGTATTTCTAGCATGTGCTCTAGGATCTTGAAGGAAATTACCAATTAGACCTACCTGGTAGCACTCTTTATTCATTGTTAATAGTAAAAAGATTCCTTGGACGTAATTGAAATTTTAGAAAGGAATGAATTACACTTTTTGTACCAGTCCAGCCTGGTTCTGTTAGTAACAAACAGTCTCTTCCCATTTCAGTATTGCCAGGAATTAAAATCCCCCTCTTTCCCCCATCTTTCTGATTTTCCATTGGCCTGTGGTATGCTTCTGTACTCATGACAGAAGACAGTTCGCACTAATCAATATTTGTCCACAGCTGACTGGTACCACCCCATGACAGGGTTGTGGGGAAATGCAAAGAGCATATTATATACATGGGAATGAACTGGTTCAGCTTCTGATTCTGCTACTTACTCCCTGTGGTAATAGACTAGTTCCTAATTTATATTTTCTTATCTGTGCAAATAAGGATGTCATTTAGTGTTTTCCGCAAAGGTTGTGTTTTAGGACAAGAGCAAAATTACCAGCTGCTTCCTTTCCATGTGCTGAGTCTTGCTTAACTTAAAAAAAATTATGATGCAATGGAAGTTCCAGGAGATGATGACATAGACAACAGCCAGAGAGCTCTGGTTGCTTCTTTCAAGGCTCCCATTAAGTATAGTGTTACTCACTTTGCCTTCGGTCCTCTGCCAAAGGTGTGATTCTTTTTGTCTGGGGCAGGAAAAGACCCCTGAGATGGCTCACTTGGTGGTGAGTGTAGCCCCCTCGGTGTTTGACTACAGCTCACAGTCAAGCTCTATAGTGATGTCCTGGACTTGGAAGGTTTAGAACTACTGAGACTGAAGCCCAAACTGTGGACCCTTGGTAACATGTGACCACAACTCGTATATCATTTGAGGCAGGATCAGAGCTGACATCTAAACACAACTTGTTTTCCTGCTGAAAAAAAATTTCAGAGCAGGGGTTTATTTTTCATTTTAACTTAATTCCTTAATTGAAAAATTAAAAAGTAAGCAAGTATAATTTCATAATTTCTAGACAAGGAGGCTTTAAGCAAGAGATTCTGCAGGTATTAACTTTTTCTCCAATCTCCATGTAATTTATCTTTGGGTAATGGAACATGTATATTTTACTTCATTTTACTTAATAGTTCTCATTTCTTAACCCTGTGTATTCTACATGAGGATATCAGAGAGTTTACATAAAATGTTGTTTTTATGGTTAAATGAGATTACACATCCCCAGCATTTAGCATGGTGCCTTGTCCCTACTAGACTCAATAAATATAAACAAAGACCCCTACCCTCATTACTTCTTCCCACCACATCAGAGTTTCTGTTTAAATACCAATAGTAGTATGTTCTCAAGCTTTCTATCTGCTGTTCCTCCAAGTTCTCTTTAAAGAATATAGGTTACTCAGCTATAATTTTTAGTATAGCACTCGTTCACTTTCAATTTGCTGTCTCACTAACTGCCAACTATGCTACAACTGCTACTGTGTAAACATTCTGTGTAAAACACCTGCTTCAAACCACTTTATGCTGTTGTGGAGAGAGAAGTTTTTAAAGGTTTTTAGACAAGGAACAAAAATTAATTTAAAAAATAACATGTAATAGTTTCCTCTGTTTCTAAGACTCTGTTACCCATTACTTCCTTCTCTTAATGTGACCCCCCAAAACGCTGCCTTGTTAAAGACTTTCTGTGTAATCATTTTATGTTTACTTCTATGTGAACTTATATAAATTATGCAGATTACCACTCTTGTCACTATGAAAGATGAACATATATTCAATTTGATAAAGGATCTCCCAGACAGCCTCATTTCTGGTCCTCCTCCCACCCCTAAGCAAATACCAGTTTGTAATGAGACTCTTTGGATTGGTACCAGACTTTCCCCTTAAAGTAAGTAAAGCATGCATGTCTTAACTACAAAGCTGGTTGATGTAACATGATTTAGCAGAGCACTTTGAGTTCATACAATACTATGCTTAAAATGAAAGAATGGGATTGGCTTCTTATTTGGATTTTTTTTTTCCTGGTCAGTTCAGTTCATGAAAGCCTGGTTCCCCTCAATGTAAATTAGAACCCCATTAGCTGCCTCAGAGTCTTGCACTGCCCCATATGTACTTGTTGAGGCTCCAATGCCCCATCTGGAACCTGCAGCACCCCTGGGAGGCCTGGCCAGGAGGTGACTTCAAGACTTGCCTTTTTTTCCTCCAGGGGTTACTAGTCTCTGTGAAGACCAATTTACTAGAAAGACAGCCCTTAGTCAGACTAGTGGCATACCTATAAAAACCAATATTTTGGAAAGCAAAATGATCAATTAAATAAATAAGCATACATTTACAAAAGTCTCTGAATCAGATTAAACTGAATTTCTATGTTGAAACAAGCGCAAACACTGTCCTATTTCCCATATCTGGTAATCTTATTGATGAGTAGCTGAGAAAGAAGAAAGAAAATGGAATAATTCTATGATTTTTTTAAAACCTAAAGTTAAAGACTTAGTCATCTGTCTATTGCTTGAAAATAGTATGTACACACATCAAATGTTTTAAGAAGGTGGATAACGGCTGAATGTACCTGCAGAACTGGTCTCTCCACATGGGTACTTATTCTAACTCAATCATGGGAAAAATACATTAAAGGTGTTTTGAGGTGCCAGGAGCACTTAGAAAAGGAGACAGAATCAAAATTGAACTCGTACTGGAGGACAAGAGACTAGAGCTAGGAAAACATATGGGGTAAAACAACTCCAGAAAAGTAGTGAGGAAATTGAGCCCGAAGGCTAGCAATTTCATGAAAATTATGTACACCAAGCATGTCATATCAAGGCCCGCGGGCCACATGCAGCCCACAACAAATATTTTTGTGGCCCAGCTAACATAACAGTATGTAAGAAACATTTTAATAAAAAATTCTTAACTTAATTTTTACAATATCCTGTTATATATAATTATTAATAACAAACTACAACATTCACTAATGACTAATTTCTATAATCGTGTTGCATTTACGCGCCTTACGCGCAGGCGCACCATTTCTCGCCACTAATACTAGCAACGAATACTTTAGCAGCTGATTGCCACGTCATTAGTCTTGGACTGACTGGTTTGGTGTGCACAACAGGAAATATTTCACTATTGGAGAACAAGAAAAATATGTTTATTTGCATTACGCTTATTAATTTGTGCAGCTATTCAGTGTCTGGTAAGTTAATGTTCAAGAAAAAAATATTAATTTTTATGAAAATGTTCTATTTTTTATGTTAATGATTACTTATTTATTTCAGCATGTCTCTATTGAAATAAACCTATGTTTCTATGAAAATTGAAGCTTTTGTTTTTTTGCAGCCCACATAAACTTAAACCTTGTTTATTTGGCCCGTGTTAGCCTTTGAGTTTGACATGCTTGGTGTACACAGTCAGCACTGGAAAAATTCTTCTCTAATTCACAAACCTTTTGTAAATACCCATTGTGTTCTAGTCATAATGTAAGACTTGGTCTGTTCTCTAATTCACAAACCTTTTGTAAGTACCCATTGTGTTCTAGTCATAATGTAAGACTTGGTCTAGGAAAGACATCTACCTTCCCGCAAATGCTTTGCAGTCTCCAAGGGAAAGAAAACATGTAAACAAATACGGAATATGAAGCTATGCAGTATAATGGTGGATGGAGAAAGATGGCTCAGTGGGGCCTTGGGAAGAAGTAAGCATTAAAGAGAGCAGGAAAGGCTTCATCGAGAAATAAGAGAACCTAATGGAATGTAGCCTTCAGGAAATCAGCCAAGAGGTCTGAATATAAAAACTCTATTTAACATGATCCTCTGATCTTGGATTAAGCAAGTAAGGCAAAAGAGATTCTGAGTGTTCCTGAGTCATGCCCCTCTAATATTCTCTGAGAAGCACTTTGGAAGGGACTCCAGAAGGCAGCCAGGGAAATTTGATTGTAGGTAGTTAAATTTCAGAAACTGAGATTGGCCAAAGGCAAAGATTCCATGTAAGAGACCACTTGTAGATAATTCTCAGCTCCAATTATATACTAGAGTCACCTGGGGATCTTTTATGAGAATATTTTCACAACTGGATCCTTCTCCTAGAGTTTCAGGAGAGAGGCTTAGGCATATCATAAAGGTTCTTTCAGTGACTCCAAAGGGCACTCAGGTAAAAATCATAGATTTAAAGTAGTTGGTCAGAAGCACAAAAAAGGAGAAAGGGAGATCTCACATACAGATGGAGTCTGTGGTTTTCAGATTCAAGCATGCATTTGCATCACCTGATATTAAAACAGGTTGCTGGACCTCACCCTTGGAGTTTCTGACTCATTAGGACTGGGGTGAGGTCCAAGAATTTGAGTTTCTCACTCATTTTCAGGTAATATTGATGTGCTGGTCCACATTTTAAGAACCACCAGACTAGGTCAACTGTGGAGAAAGAAGGAAGACTTGCAACTTGGGGTCATACAGGCATGGTGGGCTCAGTAGCGAGGCCCTAGGTCTGACTGGCATTGTGGCAGCTCAGGGAACAGCAATTGTGATCAGTGCTAGAATCTTGCTACTTAAACAGGGGTTCTCAGACCATCAGCATAGGCATCGCCTGAGAACTTCTTAAAAATCTAGAGTCTCAGGCCCTGTGACATCTGGCCTCCTGCCCGTAGCCAACTGCCTGTAGGAGGAGCCAGTATGAATCTGTCCCAGAAGTTCTGTGCTAAGTCTGGGGCCCACACCCTAAGGTGGGGTTGGCAGGCCTCAGCATAGTCCTCACAGGCCCACAGGTTAGCAGGTGTGGGTCATGCAAAGGGCCAGGCATGTTTCCAAAGAGGGCAGGTAATGGTCAGATAGTGCTGCCTTCCTCACCTGGTCAGGATGGCACAGGCTTGAGCATTGTCTCCTGTCAGGTTCCTCCTATTCTTCTGAAGAGCCTAGGAAATGCTTCACGTCTTCCACCATGCCGGCTGTCGTGTCCAGCATGGCCTCAGGTGACTCTGGGTGTCAGCTCCCTTGCCTTGGACAGGACCAGGGCTTCCACCACAGCGTCATGGGGCCAGGACAATGCCTGGGGTCCCCTTAAGCCTGGCTCAGTGTGGGCCACTCTGGGAGCCTGTAGCTGGCATGGGCGGCAGCACAGAGCCCGCTAATGGAGAAGCATTCAAACTCCGGTGAGGAAATTAAATGAAGACTCTGTCCCTGGCTTGCGAGGACAATGCCTCTGATGTCCTCCTTCCTGATACAGAAGTAGTATACCTGGGGTCCCAGGTAAGGCCCCAAGAAGACGCAGACGTTGACCAGGTTGGTGAGGCAGGACAGACAGGTCTCTGCTTAGTCCTCACAGGACACGCTGGCACACGTGTGCACAGAACAGCCCCACGGGCCGTCAGTTTGTACTTGGTCTTGTTGCTCACCTTGGGCAGTGTGAACACCTCCAACTGCCTCTCAGATGCATTGAGCTTGGTGTGGCCACCCTGCTTGTCAGGTGCCTGCGCCAAGTTCTATGAGACCTGACAGGGTGCAGGCAGCAGGTGGTCAGCACCTGCAATTCCCTGAGGGCAGTCACGGGCGTGTGGTGTGTCAGCCACCCCTCCTTGCCCAGCACTGCCTAGTCCTCCTACTGCTTCTTGCCTCCCCCACCTCCTGAGCGTAGGTGAACAATGGAGCCTGTTGGTGCCATGGTGGGTTCACGGTGGACCACTTCTGAAGGAATGTGCCAGTGAAGTAGAGGCAGCCATCAGGCCTGAGAGGGAGATGTTGGCTGAGTGGTGAAAGCTGCACTGCACCGGCTTTATCCTCAGGTCCTGGGGGCAGGCCTTCTCCAGCAGCTGAGAGTTGGCCTCCTGCAACTTGCTGTTGGCATTAGTGGCCTGCTTCTTGCCCAAGACTTGACTTTTGCAGATGCATGAGAAAGACTGGTGCAGAGAGTACTTGAGTGACTTTATCCAGGAGAGCAGCCCCTCTGTAGCCAGGGAGTCACTGGGATGAAATGTGCATTTGGTCAGCACAGGACTGTGTAGTTGAAGGGGCCACAGCTGTGACGTGGAGCGTGCCTGAAGTGACAGCAGCTGGCGGTGGGCACTGAGCCAGGCCTTGTGCAGGTGCTCAGGGCCCTTAGGCCTGATGCCCTCGCAGTCCTGGAGGATGGCCATGATGGCCACACTGCCGCCTGCTTGGAGGCAGGTTGCTTAGCTCCGGCACCAGCATCTCCTCTCAGAGCAGGCCACCACCAGCTAACTGCTCTGTGTTCTTGCAGAACACCTCTGCACGCCCAGCCCAGCTGGGGAACATCCCTGCAGAAGTCCAAGCGGCCCACCTTGCATAAGGGCAGCCAGTCAACCTCAGTGGCCTGGGCCAGCTGTCGGCCTACTTGTAGTCGGTCTAGAAGAGACTAGCTCATAGAGTGGTCACAGCACCGCTTTGGCGGCATCGCAGAGCCACACAGAGCCATCCTCACCATTGGTCAGCAGCAGCCCTCACAATGATGGCTCCCAGGCCAAGTTCTGGCCTGGTGATGAGCCAGCTCAAGGCGACACAGGATGGCTAGCATTGCTGCTCCTCACCAGCGCTCACATCCTGGAAGGGACGTTGGTGATGTGGGTGGAGCAGGTACTAGGGGATGGGAACTCTGTCTTAATGCTGAACACATATAGGAGAATCATTTTTCTAATCTGAAACCTTACCATTTCTCAGTACATGACTAAGCAGTCACTTTCAAATATGCTGGGCACTCAGTGAGCAGTTGGGCATATTCTTTATTTGAAATAGAAGCTAGGTATGAAGAAAGTTGTATTTTTTTAAAAAAAATGTTTTTATTGATTTCAGATGCCTGGACCCTGTACATCCTTGCTGCTTGACACAGTCGCTGCAGGGAAGAAACATCTGCACAGCATATGTTTCAAGGGATCTGGCGTATATGGCATACTGTTCTTAATATGTTTGCAAGGGCAGCCAGTCAACCTCGGTGGCCTGGGCCAGCTGTCGGCCTACTTGTAGTTGGTCTAGAAGAGACCAGCTCATAGAGTGGTCACAGCACCACTTTGGCAGCAGAGCCATCCTCACCATTGGTCAGCAGCAGCCCTCACAATGATGGCTCCCAGGCCAAGTTCTGGCCTGGTGATGAGCCAGCTCAAGGCGACACAGGATGGCTAGCATTGCTGCTCCTCACCAGCGCTCACATCCTGGAAGGGACGTTGGTGATGTGGGTGGAGCGGACCTGCTGGGGTTGGACCCCAGCATTCAGAAAGGAAGGGAGAGGTAACAGAGAGGGAGAGAGAGATAGAAACATGAATGATGAGAATCACAATCAGCTGCCTTCTGCATGCCCCCTATCGAGGATCAAGCCTGCAACCCGGGCATATCCTGACTGGGAATCCAACTGTGACCTCCTGGATCATGGGTCCACGCTCAACCACTGAGCTATACCAGCCGGGGGGAAGAAAGTTGTCTCGACTTGAGTTACCATGACTCAGGAAACAGAAAGGTATGGAAGCTACACGTAGGAATATCAGAATATTCAGCTAGGAAGTGAAAGGGAAGCAGAAGCAGGGAAGTTGACACAGGGAAAGACAAAACCACATGCATCTCACTTGCTTCATTAGAAGATGTGTATTGCTAGGATGAATACGCAAAACCAATCATCTGATATTACTCTGGGTTTCTCAATGTCTCTTCCATGATACTGTCTCCTCCTATTACCCCGGGTTGGGGTTGAATTGACCCCTCAGTTGCACTCTTATGTTTCAGATGTTTACAACACATAAATCTATCGTAGCACCTACTGAGGTGTTAACATTTACCTCACTTGTTTAAGTGTTTTCCTTCACCCAGTAGATTATAAGCCCTTTATGTACAGGGAAAAATCTTGTTTGTGGCATTGCCACATGGAACTTAACAGACACCTGCAAGTATTTGTTGAATGCTTAGATACTTAACATAGAAGAAAAGAGGGAATTTTGCTTTGGGGAGAATATACAGTGAGGTTAAAAAATATGGTGAAAATCTATACATAAAAAATATATATGTGTACATATATATACATATATATTTATGCACAGATAAAGCAAATATGGCAAAATATTAAGAATTGTTGAATCTAGGTGAAGGGAATAAAGTGTTTATTGTATTGTTCCTTCACCTAATCTCTAGCCTAAAATATTTCAAATTTATAAATTGTGAAAAATGTTTGAAAATAGTCCTTGAATTATTTCTTTAAATTGAGAGAGCTGTCTCTTTAAATAAGTGTTAAAATAAGGAAACTTGAATTTATATTATTTTCATAAATTTTGCAATATATGACTTCCTTTTCCTACTTAGATATACTTTGATTTCTGAAGAGACTTAGGATTGCTTTTATATTAATAAGACTATTTGAAACATAAAGAAATAACTTGCGCACTTCTGATTGAAAGCTCTTTTATTATAAAAGAAGTGTTGTTGGTTTGGTAGAATTGTTCAGATTGACTGATTATGCATATTTACTTATCTAAATCTGAATTTCCACATTAATAGCACTTGGGAAAAAAGCCATATATAATTTTGAAAATTCATTTTGTTTTCCTTAAATTTTCATTTGGTTACTTACAATGCTTAAGTATAAAATGGCAATTGAGATCATAATTGATGGTATTAATTTATCTTTCTGTCATATGAAGCCTATTCATCACCAGATTGATAGTTTATATAGAATTTCTCCTTTTAAACCTACAAAGTGGTTTCTAAAATCAAAGTATTTTTGTTTATGTTTTTATTCTTTGCAAATAGCTAGAGTATTTGTATCACTCTTTTGAATATTTATTAGGGAACTTCCTAAGCATATTACAGGAGAGAAATTTTTTGTTGTTATTCTATCTCTATGGAATAGGAAATGTGATATATCCCTTAACCCCTGAAATAAATAGGTATATAATCAATTTATTTGAACTTTCCATTCAGTTTTTGGGGACAGACTATTTTCATGTATTCTGTTGCTTAAAATGCAGTGCATGTATATTGTTAAGACCCACCCTGACAGAATTTATGGAAATCCTTAAATTGTAAAGTTCTAATCCACTGAGTCAGTGACATCCTTTTGGAGGGGGCAAGGCAAGTAGCAAGATCTCTCTGTAGCCAATATGTGGCCACTGTCTAATTCTCAAGTATAAATTTTGGATTTTACCCAATATTTCCTGGAAGACATTTTATCACTCACAAAGCACCTGAACAATCAAAGGAAGTGTCCTCTAGGTAGCCTATTTTAATAGTTGTTAGCAAGCTATTTTAATAGGCTTGTTTTCTCTTATTCTCATAAAAGTTTTTCCTTATTTTGTTATCATTTTCTCTTTATACATTTCTCTTTATTTCTTGTTTGCTCTCTTATGGAGAACAGCCAGCTAACTTCTTCCTCATATTAACTTCCATTAACTTGAAAATGGTTCATTCAGTATTTATTGAGCACTTGTTACATGTCAGGTACTGTTCTTGATAGAATACATTAGTGAGACAACAAAAATCCCTGTCTTCATGATGCTTACATATTCATGAGGGGAAGACAGATGATGTGCAATAATCATGGTTTAAAGTACTTTATCTGGCATCACAGAAAAAGATAAATGCTATGGGGAAAAGCAATATAAAGAAATTACTAGTGAGTGTGTGTGTGGGGGGGTGGTGTTGAAGTGTAGCTTTCATGTTTTAAATAGGTTGGTCAGGGTGGGTCTCATTGAGGTAGTGACATTGGAGCAAAAGCCTGGTGGCTGGAGGTGAGACCTGCCTGGCATGTTCCAGGAATATCAGCAAGGGCAGTGTGAGATGGGAGAGGGAGATGTAGGAGATGAGTGGTCTTTTATCCTGAATGAAATGTGAAACCATTGGATAGTTTAAAACGACAACTATGGCTGCTGGTTTGAGAATAGCCTGGGGAAGGAGGCAAGAGAGAAGCAGAGAGATCAGTTAGTTTATTATTCTAGGGGGGGACATGGTAGTGGGTTGGACCAGAGTATTAATAGCGGAGGTGGTGAGGAGTTGTGAGACTGTAAATGTATTTTGAAGATAGAGCCAACAGGACTTCCTGATGAACATGATATAGGGGGTATGTGAAGAGAGAAGACAAGAAAATTTCTAGGTTATTAAAATGTTCCTTTGGCCTTTCTTCTGGGAGCCTAAATTACCCTCACAGATTCTTTTTATGATTGCAGAACATGTTTCCACATCTTTACTATTTCCTATGGCTGTTTTCTGAAAATTTCCCTTTTTTACATGCTATTAAAAAGTTCATTATAAGTGTGGGAAAACAATTCCCATGAAGGTCTTACACAAGGGTAATAAAAAAGAAACTGGTTTCGATTTATAAAAATCCAGAAAGAGATAAACACTATGATCTCTGACAGGTAATTGAGGAGAAAAATGGGGGTAGATTTTGTTGGAAATCTCAGTTTTCATAAAAATGAATCATTTAGCATTATTAGAAACAATCTTATTCCATTAGGTTGGATAGATACATGTCAGGATTCCTCTTAAGAAACTCCCTGGCCCAGCCCTTTTATTCTCATCTATGCTGTGAGTAACTGTATTAAAATCATGACTCTTATGGGTTGTTCCCATCTAATAAAAGTCATTTACTAAGTGTATTCAGTTCCACCTATGACAGATCATGAAAGATGTCCAATATTCTATACCTGACATATAGTAACTCTAACATTAAACTTTAGTATTTGTCATCAAAAGTAAAGTCATTTTGTAAAACACTTGTTTTGAAAACATGAATGTGAATAAGTTAGGGAATAATTTGAGTAAAACATAATTTTAGCATGGTTATGAACACTTTTTCCACAAACCAAACCACATAGAAATACATAAAACACATACCGGCATACAACTCAAACATCTTCCAGTTAGCATTACCCTTGAAGATTATATTTTCCTATCTTTTTACATTTGTTAATTTTTCTACATTAACACACACACACACACACACACACACACACACACACTCACACACACACTTCATTGAACATCCTAGAAAAATCTAAGTGTTGTGGTTCAAATCTGTACTTGAAGACCTTAAAGGGAAATCACCAAATCCTGAAGACATGGCTCCTTTAGGCATCAATAGTGGTTGGTACAGTGATTAAAAATGTCGCTTCAGTTTCCAAAGTTTTTAGCTGTTGGGCCAAGTTGTGACTGCAGATAAGAAAACCACCAAAGAACTTACAGCGGTGATACAGAAGTTATTTGAAGAAGAAGGCTGTACATTGGATCCAATTTTCAATATTGATGAAATAGGCATCTACCCATGCCTTGAAAGACCTACACCTCAAAGACAGGAAAACCTATCCCAGGATTTAAGGCTGCTAAAGATTGTTAAGTTGTGATGTTCATGCCAATGCTAAACTGAAAATGGTGAGCCGCATCTATCCACATCTTGCTGTTACAACTTTCTGTCTAATTTCAGATCAGCCTCCTTCCACCATTTCACAGTAACTCACAAGTTGCCCTCCTCCCAGCCCACTTCCAAAGCAATATTTGTTGTAGTATTTATGCATATCCTAACCATCAAGCATGCATGCAACTCTGACACTGTATTTATTAAGTTCCTATATTTTTTTCTTATGGTCACTGATGAAGTTTTTGAATGCTGTGTCTGTAATCCCATTTTCCCCATAAAGCATGTGGGCTTTGCTGCACAAAATGCATAGCATGATGATTTTTAGGAACTCATATATGGCATTATTTCAAATGACAGTATGGGGCAATAGCATTTTTCCCTCCTTGAAACACAATGGCTGTGTTAACTGTTAAGAACTGATATCAAATTGCTTGGTCTGCATGGTAGAGCAGACTATCTTCTGTTCAGTTATAGGATTATAGAGTGATATGGGATTTATGTAAATTAATCAAAGTATGTCACTTACTGAGTCTCAGAGAGGTTTAATGACTTGCCTAAGTCACACAGAAAGAGAGTAACAGATCTAGGATCATAGCCTAAGGCAGGGGTCCTCAAACTTTTTAAACAGGGGGCCAGTTCACTGTCCCTCAGACCGTTGGAAGGCCGGACTATAGTTAAAAAAAAAACTATGAACAAATTCCTATGCACACTGCACATATCTTATTTTGAAGTAAAAAAACAAAATGGGAACAAATACAATATTTGTATTTGCATGTGGCCCGCGGGCCGTAGTTTGAGGACCCCTGGCCTAAGGCATTTTACTTCTAGTTCAGTGCTCTTTCTCATTCAGATTGGTTTTAAACTGTAGTTCCTCAGGCTAGGCTTTAAACCAGCACTATCAGCATCACCTTTAAAGTTGCTAGCAATGGAAATTCAATGGGCTGGGCCAGCAGTCCTCTAGGGTCCTGGGAGGGAATACTAAAGTGTGAGAACTACCAGCTTAGAATAGAAACTACCAGTATCTCTGATCAAGGAGCCACAAAAATAATGACAGTGAATCTAAAATATTAAGCAGTTTGAGAAGGTGGATTATATTATTCTTGTGATTTTCATAGATTCAAAAAAGGTATTTAAAAGTATAGACAGTTCTAAGATATTGGTTTTATCTATTGATGTAAGTACATACAGCACAAAACAAAATATAAGGCAGAAGCTAAACAATAATTTCCTGTTAGATAGTTAGAAGATAGAAAAAGTAATTTTTTTCTGAATATGCATATTAACAGCAAGCCACTAAAAAGCACAAACATATGTAAAATATATGTATGTGAAAATCTGTATGTGTGTGTATGTGTGTGTGTGTGTGTGTAGTTATAATCTTGGAAATGACAAAATAGTAACCAAAGAAATAGTTTAGTCAGATTGAATATTTTGTAGTTTTGAGAACTAGAAGGAGATACAGTTCAAATAGCTATGAAATGCCTTTCCTATTTCCTAAGCTGACTAGTGAGATAGGCAGTTATGTGAGCCAGGAAGATGGGGGACATTTCCCTAAGCTCTTTACAACCCATGGACTTCCAGCAGCTAGTGTTAGTTCATATATATGAGTATTTTTGGCCAGGTCAGAACTTTACTTAGGGAACTTGGAAACATGCATGCCAATCAAAAGTCACTTAAGAGAGGCTTTTGATCTCCCATGGTTATACAGAAAAATAAAAGCATACTTTGTGATCATAATAAACTTTTCATTAGCTTTTCCCACTTATCCCATGTGGAGCAACTATAGGTCTTAAAGACAAGTTGAAGACTAGAAGTGACGGGGAGTAACTCAGCTCAGAGTGCAATCTAGGATGTTTCTGGAACTGCAGTCACACTCTGGCCTACTGCTGGCTTTGTACCTGCCACCTAACCTCTTGGTGTTTCCATTTCCTCATTTGTAAAATGGGGGCAATATAACTTCCCTCATGGGTTCTGGTGAGGATGAAATGAAGGCATGTGTGAAGCCCCAGGATCTAAGTTATCACCAGGATGTAGACACTTCCAATGAGTATGATTATTTTTTTCTGCCTCTAATTTTCTGAGGGCATTTAGACTTCAGTTAATTTCTAAATAGTCTCTTTGTGATTAGTGGTGTCATTTTTATTTCATTGGTTATGCCTTCCTATTTGATATTTCTATTATTGTTGTACTAGTTATTTTCCCCCTAGGCTATAATTTTCTTGAGGACAGGGGCCATTGTTACCCACTGCATTTAAAAAAAGTGTCTTTGATGTAGCAGACACTTGTGTCAAATGAGTGAGAGAATAGAGAAGTTAATATGGGCCTTGGAAGTAAATATAGGATATCCCAGCAATTAACTTGCAGATTGAAGAACCTTTATGCTTAGACCAACAGTTCAGGGATTGGGCACACTGAATAAATGTCAAGTTGAATATGAACTAAAATAAAGGATAGAAATGTGAGCACATAAAGAAATAGCATCTGTTGTTACTCAGGTTATTAGTTAATGCTTTATAAACTCTGTTAGGTGAAGTTCATTTTAATGATGAAAATGGCAAAGTTGAATGGTGGAAGGAACAGATGGGTTGCATGAAAAGGCACTAAAAGGAACTTTGCAGCTCTGGGTAGAACATATTTTGATGCTCTATTCAGATTAGCTGATAAATATGGTAGCTA
>NW_005370512.1:687111-702111 GCF_000412655.1 Myotis brandtii
TATAAATATTTCTCTTGAGTTTTTATTAAAAGGCTAATAAAGGATTAATAAATGCATATAGGGTGGGAGAGAAGGTATGCAAATAGGAGATGACAATAGAATTTCTTGAAAATGAACTTGCATTGACTGATGAAGCAGGATAAGAAAGTAATAGCCTGGGGGAGGTAGATAGGGGAGAGGGAGCTAGTATACCCAGCAAAACCCCAGAGAGTTGGCCAGTAGAACAGAGTGGATCTGCAAATACAAGGTTTATTTTAAAGTTGAGAACAAAATCAGAGTTCTCTCCTACCACCTCTACTAAAAACACACAGTGCTTGCACTTTCCTATGTCTTTGTTGTCTTATAAAAACCTGACTCTTAGAACATGTACTGTAGCAAATATGACAGATTTTCCTTAAGAATTGTTCTTGTGGCTGTTTATTTTGTTGTTGTTCTGCTTGTTTTCATTTGGTTTGTTTTTAATAACTTGCCTGAACTTAATCTGTTGGATCTAGTTTTTCCTGCTACGTGTGGCTATTGATGTTTCTGTTCAGTTTTAAAAGCTTTAATGTTTAAGTTTTAGTGGCCCTCTGGGTCTGCAAACTCACTAGTCATCAATGGGTGTTCACAAACACCTTCAGTGAGTGAGCTTTCCATTGTCTGCTGATGGATCTGTACACGGGGTTGGAAACACATTAAAAATTCAGACAGTTGTCAAATGTTCAGATTTACCTTCTGCTGGGTCCCTCTTGGAGGTTTCCTGCAGATCTGCACGGCATCCAAGTCAACTGGGGATGTGTAGATAGCCAGGGCCCTCTTTGAGTCTTCCCTGTACGCGTGCACAGTCTCCTGGATAGCAGGGATCCGTGGAGTACCTCCAGCCCTTCTTTGGCTCTCTCATTTCCAGGTTCTCCTTGTCAAATTCTGATTAGTCAAGTGGTTTACTGCCCACCCAAGTGAGACTGCAACTCAGGGTAATAGAGCCATGGGCTGTCGTTATTTGTTTCCCACTGTGTCTGCTACTTTCATTCACAATACAATTGGGTATGGGTTTTCTGTTCGCAGTACCAAATTAGTTCATTCCTCTCTAGCAGTGAAATTGCTGGGGTTTTTTTATGGCCAGCCCTTCCTTGGAAGTGCTTTAACACTGGCCCATCTGAAACAGTGTAAGGGGGAACTGTGGATATAGGCACACGTTTGGTCAAGAATGCCACAGACTACCCAGTACTTATCTTAATTTCTGCAGTTTAACCATGAACTAATATTTCTTCTTTTTTCTTTTTTGGTTAATCCTCACCCAGAGATATTTTTTCCATTGATTTTTAGAGATAGTGGGGAGGAGGGGAGAGGGAGAGAAACATCAAAGTGAGAAAGACACATGGATTGATTGCCTCCTGAACACACCCCAACCGGGGCCAGGGATTGAACCTTCAATCCAGGTATGTGCCCTTGACCAGGAATTGAACCTGTGACCCTCAGTGTGGGGGTCAATTCTCTAACCACTTAGCAATACTGGCCAGGGTGCATGAACTAATATTTCTTAATTTTTTGTTTTCCTCTGGTTATTTTCCAGAGCGCCGAATTTATTATTTTGGACCATTCTTCCTTTAGTTTTATTTATCAGAGGCTTGGATTTGACAATCTCTTCATTCTGTCATATCCATATCCCTCACCTCCATTTTAGAAAGGTATTTTCCTTGGGTATAGGATTTTGTATTAACAATTGTTTTTCTTTCTGTACACTAGGATGCATATCCAATATCTTCAAGGTTGCATAGTTTATGATGAGAAGTCTACTATAATTCTTACCTTTGTTCCTCGGCATGTGATATGCCTCTTTTCTTTGGCAACCTTTAAGATTTTTTCTTTGCTGTTGGTTTTCAGAAGTTTGTATATGATGTACATGTGTGTGTGTGTGTGTGTGTGTGTGTGTGTGTGTGTGTGTTTTATCCTACTTGGTGTTATCTAAGCTCCTTCAATCTTTGCTTTGGTATGTGTCATTAATTTGAAGGAATTCTTAGTAATTATCTCTGCACTGGGTGTCTGCCCTGTGTTCTCTGCCATCTTCTACCATATTCAAAATTATAGGTATGTTAGTCCATTTGGTATTATTCCACGACTCTTGGATGCTCTGCTCAATTTTTCACTCTCTTTTTATTCTTATATTTCAATTTAGAAAATTTCTGTTGGTGACAGATTGGGTTCAACTGATTTTATTCTCAGTTACATTGACACTACTAATGAGCTTATTGGTGGCATAAGGCATTTCTCTTACAATATTGTTCATTTCTAGCATTTTAATCTGATTTTTCTTCTCTCTCTGCTGAAATTCCTCATATACTTATTATGTTTTTATGTTACAGACTTTAACTCACTAATTACATCTTTACTTCCAGCATAGTTGAGCTATAATTGACATATAATATATAAGATTAAGGTGTATAACATGATTATTTGAAATATGTATATATTGCAAAATGATGACCATAATAAGGTTAATTAACGTATCTATCAGCTCACACAGTTATCTGTTTTGTGGTGAGAACTTTAAAAAAATCTTTATTGTTGAAAGTATTACATATGTCCCCTTTTTTCTCCCATTGACCCCTTGTTGCCCACCCCCCACTTCCCATCCCAGGCCTTTAACACCCTATTGCCTGTGTCCATGGGTTATACATATACGCACACAAGTTCTTCGGTTGCTCTCTTCCCACCCACACACTCAACCTCCCTCTGAGATTTGACATTGTGTTCCATGCTTCTATGTCTCTGGATCTATTTTGTTCATTAGTTTGTTTTGTTCATTAGATTCCACATGTGAGTGAGATAATGTGATACTTGTCTTTCTCTGACTGACTTATTTTGCTTAGCATAATACTCTCCAGGTCCCTCCATGCTGTCTCAAAAGATAACAGATCCTTCTTTTTTTACTGCTGCATAGTATTCCATTGTGTAGATGTACCACAGCTTTTTTATCCACTTACCTGCTGATGGGCACTTGGGCTGTTTCCAGATCTTAATTATTGTAAATTGTGCTGCTACGAAGATAGGGGTGCATACATAGTTTCTAATTGGTGTTTTGGGTTTCTTAGGATATATTCTTAGAAGTGGGATAACTGGGTCAAATGGCAAATATTTTGAGGAAACTCCATATTGTTTTCCATAATGGCTGCACCAGTCTACATTTCCACCAGCAGTGTACTAGGGTTCCCTTTTCTCCACATCCTCGTCAGCACTTGTCATTTGTTGATTTCTTGATGATAGGCATTCTGACAGGTGTGAGGTGATACCTAATTGTTGTTTTAAGTTGGATCTCTCCGATGATTATTGACTTTGAGCAATTTTTTTCATATGTCTCTTGGCCATCTGTATATCTACTTTGGAGAAGTATCTATTCAGGTCCTTTGCCCATTTTTTAATTGGATTGTTTGTCTTCCTTTTGTTAAGTTGTATGAGTTCTTTATATATTTTTGATATGAATCCTTTATCAGATGTATCATTGCCAAATATGTTCTCCCATTCAGTGGACTCCCTTTTCATTTTGTTGACAGTTTCTTTTGCTGCGCAAAAATTTTATTTTGATGTAGTCCCATTTGTTTATTTTCTCTTAAGTTGCCCTTGCCCTAGGACAGTGGTAGGCAAATTGTGGCTCATGAGCCACATGCGGCTCTTTGGCCCCTTGAGTGTGGCTCTTCCACAAAACACCAGTTTCCACTACATTTCTAAGAAGATACAATGCAAACACCAACTCCAGAGGGCCAATGGCCAGATTCAGCTCTGCTGGAAAAACTCAGCCTCTGAGGCGAGGCAGAGCTCAGATCAGGGTAGCAGCTGTTGAGAAGGAGAGAGAAGATCCTGAGCAATTGTTGAATGTGGCCTAGGGCCGTGGTCGGCAAACTGCGGCTCCTGAGCCACATGCGGCTCTTTGGCCCCTTGAGTGTGGCTCTTCCTAAGCCTTAGGAGTACCCTAATTAAGTTAATAACAATGTACCTACCTATATAGTTTAAGTTTAAAAAATTTGGCTCTCAAAAGAAATTTCAATCGTTGTACTGTTGATATTTGACTCTGTTGACTAATGAGTTTGCCGACCACTGCCCTAGGATATGTATCCTCAAACATACTGCTATGAGATATGTCTGAGATTTTGCAGTCTCTTCTTTCTTCTAGCATTTTTATAGTTTCATGACTTACATTTAAGTCTTTTATTAATTTGAGTTTTTCTTATGTATGGTGTAAGTTGGTGGTCTAATTTCATTTTTTTTTGCATGTACCTGTCCAATTTTCTCAACACCATTTATTGAAGAGACTGTCTTGACTCCATTGTATGCTCTTGCCTCCTTTGTCAAATATTAATTGAGTATAATGGTTTGGGTCAATTTCTGGGTTCTAAATTCTGTTACATTGATTTATATGCCTGTTCTTATGTCAGTACCAGGCTGCTTTGATTACAGTGGATTTATAGTATAACCTGATATCTGGTATCGTGATTCCTCCAACTTTGTTCTTCTTTCTCAAGATTGCTGCAGCTATTCAGGGTATTTTATAATTCTATATACATGTTTTGACAGTTTGTTCTAGGTCTGTGAAATATGCCATTAGTATTTTAATAGGGATTGCATTGAATCTATAGATTGCTTTGGGTAGTATAAACATTTTAATGATGTTAATTCTACTAATCCATAAACACAGTATATTCTTCCACTTATTTGTATCTTCTATTTCTTTTTTCAATGTCCTATAGTTTTTCGAGTACAAGTCTTTTACTTCCTTGGTTATGTTTATTGCTAACTATCTCAATTTTTTATGTTACAATGGTAAATGGGATTTTTTGTAGTTTCACTTTCAGAGAATTCATTAGTGGTGTATAAAAATGCCATTGATATCTGAGTGTTACTTTTGTATCCTGCTACATAGCCAAATTCCTTTATTTTTTATTATTTTTCATTTAGTTAAATTGTTTGGGGTGACATTGATCAACATGAACATATAGGTTTTAGATGTGGGTTTCTATGTTACAAAATCTGTA
This sequence comes from Myotis brandtii, assembly GCF_000412655.1. Classification (NCBI taxonomy): domain Eukaryota; kingdom Metazoa; phylum Chordata; class Mammalia; order Chiroptera; family Vespertilionidae; genus Myotis; species Myotis brandtii. The sequence goes on from NW_005370512.1 coordinate 692,118, forward strand.
TTTTGCACTGTGTGCCCACCCCCAAATGTCAAATCTTCTCCTGTCACCTTATATTAGGACCCCCTGATCTCCTGACCCCCTTCCCTCTGGCAACCACATGCTGCTGTTTGTGTTCATGAGTTTCAGTTTTATATCCCACATATGAGTGAAATAATATGGTTCTTAGCTTTTTCTGACGGACTTATTTCACTTAGCATAATGTTCTTAAGGTCTGCCTATGTTGTTGTAAATGGCGTTATTTCATCCTTTCTTATGGCTGAGTAGTAGAATTCCATTGTGGTATATATTTACCACATCTTCTTTTATCCAGTCCTCTATCACAGGACACTTTGGTTGTTTCTATGTCTTGGCCACCATGAATAATGCTTCAATGAACATAGGGGTGCATATATGTTTGCAAATACATACATGATTTCATGGTTTTCGGGTATATATCCAGGAGTGGGATTGCTGGTTTGTATGATAGCTCTATTCTTAATTTTTTGAGGAATCGCCAGATTGCTTTCCATAGTGCTTGTGCCAGTCTATATTCCCACCAGCAGTGAATGAGGGTTCCCTTTTTTCCATAACCTCTCCAACACTTGTTGTTGCTTGTCTTGTTGATAATGGCCACTCTAACAGATGTAAAGTGGTATCTCATTGTAATTTTGATTTGTATTTCCCTAATTGCCAGTGAGGTTGAAATCTTTTCATATATCTATTGGCTGTTCATATGTCTTCTTGGGAGAGGTATATTTTCAGGTCCTCTGCCCACTTTTTGATTGTGTTGTTTGTTCATTTGGTGTTGAGATTTTTAAAATATATTTTAAAATATATGATTCATAACAGTAGCAAAATTACAGTTATGAAGTAGCAATGAAAATAATTTTATGGTTGGGGGTCACCACAACATGAGGAACTGTATTAAAGTGTCGCGACATTAGGAAGGTTGAGAACCACTGGTCTAGGTGGTTTATTTCTTTATACATTTTTTGTTTGGTTCATCTGTCTAGAGCTGTCAATGGACTATTAAGTTTGCCAGTGATGACTGTGTTTTGATCTGTTTGTCCCTTTAGTTCTGTGAGTAGTTTTTTTTATATATTTTGGTGCGCCTTAATCTTCTTAATTATATGCTCCTTGGTTGGGTGCATATATATTAAAAGTGGTATATTTTCTTGATGTAGTGTTCCCTTTTTCATTATAAAGTGTTCATCTTTCTCTCTTGTTATCTTAAAGTCTATTTTTTTTCAGATATAACAATGACCATGCCTGCTTTTTTTGCTTGGAGAATCATTTTCCATCCTTTTACATAGAATCTACCTTTGTCTTTTCAGTTTAGATGTGTCTCTTGTAGGCAGCAAATGGTTGGGTTTTGTTTCTTGATCCATTCTTCTACCTTCTGCCTCATTAGTGTTGAATTCATACCATTTACATTTAGGGTAATTATTGTTGTATGAGGATTTCCTATAGCCATTTTATCTTTTGTTTTCTGGTAGCTCTGTGTCTCCATTAGTTCTTTTCCTTTGTGTTTCTGTCTGTTGTTTTTGTTTGGTGGTATGCCATACTTCTTTCCACTCTGGTCTCTTTCTTTAAGCTATGTGTCCTGGTTTGGGGATTTGTGTATGCAGTTATCATTAGGTTTATAAAAATTAACTTGCATATATACCATAGTTTGTTGTTGTTTTTTTAGTGCATCTGATCTTCATCCTCCTTTGCCAGTTCAGACCTTTACTACCTCCCCTTTTATGTTTTTGTTGTCACAAATTATCCCTATTTATACTGTAAGTGTTTTGGTGAACTTATTCATAGTGTTATGTTCTTTGTTACAGGTAGAATAACTTCCTTGAGTATTTACTGCAATGGAGGTTTTCTGGTGATAAAATCCCTGAGCTTCAGTATGTCTGGGAACATCTTTAGTTCTCCTTCATATTTAAAGGATAATTTTGCTTGATATATTATTTCTCTTTCAGACATTTGAATATTTGATCCCCGTCTCTCCTGGCTTGTAGAGTTTCTGCTGAGAAGTCAGATGAAATTCTGATGGGTTTTCCTTTGTAGGTCACTTCCTTCTTTTCCCTGGATACTTTAATAATTTTTTTCTTCTTCATCAATTTTTGACAGCTTAAATGTCAAGTGCCTTGGAGAGGGCCTCTTTGGATTGAGGTAACTAGATGTTCTATTTGCTTTTTGGATTCAAGGATTTAGTTCTTTCCATCAGTTTGGGAAGTTCTTATCCAGCATTTGTTTGAATGCACTCTCTGATGCATGCTCCCTCTCCTCTTCCTCTGGCATTCTATAATTCTAATATTGCTTTTCCTGATGGAGTAAGATAGTTCTTATAGAGCTCTATCATTTTTCCTTATGATCAGATCTCTCTCTTCTTCTCTCTGTGTCATTTCTGGATTCCTATCTTCAATATCACTAATTCTTTCCTCCATCTGGTTGGCTCTGTTTTCTATGCTCAGAATTTCACTCTTAATCTTCTTAATTACATGCTTCATTTCCAGGATTTTTGATTGTTTTTTTAAAAATAAAGTTTTAATGTCTTTGGTAAAGTACTCATTTTGTTCATTGATTTGTTTTCTGAGTGCATTGAATTGCATGTCTGTATTTTCTCACATCTTGAGTATTTTCAGAAATGCAATCTTGAAATCTCTGTCATTTATATCACATATGTCCCTGTGTTCTGGCTTGCATTCTGGGGATTTTTCATTTTCTTTCTGGTCTTCCTCATTACCCCGGTTATTCACAGTATTTGCTATTTTCCTTTGTCTAGGCATTTGTTTCTATCTATATTAATGAAGATGTATTCCTACTGTTTTCCAGTAGATGTTGCTGAATTGCATTATATTTTTTTACCTCTGTGATTTATCAGTCTTGTTCTTCATGGCTTCTGTAAGATAGTACAGCCATGCTGCTTGGGGGTGTGTTTTGTTTTGTCCCCACTGTAATGGAGACCCTTGACCTTCATGGAATCCCACCCCTAGCACCTTCTGTGAATCAGTCACAGAGGAAAACAGTGATTCTACTGCAATAGTTCCTGGTTTACAGATAGTGTGCTCCTGGACCCAACTGAGAACCCAGGAGAAGAATATATGAGTGGTTGTGAAGATTTCCCTTGTGTTTGAAGATCCCCACAAACTCTATGTTCTCACATGAGACCACATTCAGATTTTAGAAATTTGTTAACAGTTTTTTTAATCCTACCCTGAGGATATGTTTTCATTGATTTTTATATGTAGAGAGGAATGGAGATGATAGATAGATAGATAGATAGATAGATAGATAGATAGAAAAATAGAGATATAGATAGATAGGGAGAGAAAAAGAAAGAAACATTGATGTGAGAGAGAAATGTCAATCAGTTGTACCCTGACCGTGAATCAAACCCACAACCTAGGCATGTGTCCTGACCAGGAATTGAACCAGCAGCCTTTTGGTAAAAGGACTGATGCTCCAACCAGTGAGCCACTTGGCCAGGGCTTGTTAATAATTTTTATCTGAACTCTTCTTACTGGCAAATGCTTGCATCTGTCACTCCTTGGAGGCATCAGTATTTTTCCCTAGGTCACACCCTTTGTTCATGAAACAGGGGAACATCCAATTTTACTTCTCCTCTAGTGATAACTGTTCTTTAAATGATGTATCACTTGTTTCTATCAAACCATTTTTTTTATTCAACTACATATTTTACACAACATAATAAAGGGGTTTGGATGGTATTTCAAAATTGTACTCAGTCTTATTGCATTCTGAATATTTGAGCAGGAAGATACTTAAAATGCAACCTCCTGTGAAGGGAGAGAAATAGTCTTCCTTATTGAAAGTTTTCTGAGCATTATATTATGTTAATAGAGGCACCCTGTGCTTTTTGGCTTGTACGGTTGGATTATATGTCTGCAAAATAAATTTATGTTGACAATAACATAAGCAATTTTATAAATTTCAAACATCTTAAAGACAAATATTAACTATTAGATTAATAACAAATTCAAGGAAACAAAAGAAAACAGATTTTCACTTCACAAACATTCCCAGAAATATATATTGTTTGAATTAGTCTTTAGTCATGGGCTGTGGAAAAAACAAGCAAGTCAAACTTCAATTTCTACTAATTGGCTAAAATTTTCTAATTTTGATGTTTATTTTTTTCTTTTAAATAATCATATGTATTTCTTTTATTGTAAGAAGTAATCAATATATTTTAAAAATCTTTTACTTTACTCTTACAAAAATTAAATGTTTTAAAATAAACACTAGAAGGAATAAAACCTATCATTTTTCAACTTTGATAGATAGCCACATAAGAGCTAATGTGCACTTTGTGGAGTGTCTCTTAAAAACTATGATGGATAGCTCTGAATAAAAAAAAGTGTCATGTGTGTAATTTCTGCATGATGTACTTTGTTTTTCTGTTAAATACTGATAACCACTTAAAAAGGGTGAATTCCAAGTTTAAAATTCAAAGCTCATTTGGTGTATGTCTATAATAATCTAATAAATACTGGTACTGTCGCTTTTTAAAACTTTCTCATTTATTATTGTCATCTGCCCCAGACTATATTCTAGTGTAGTATGTTTATCAACTGAAATATCAAATGAAATAGCTTGCAGATTGAACTTGATAATTTATTGCATGACTCTACCAACTTTTCAGAGTGCTAAAGACACATTTCCTTTTGTTAAAAGCTGTGTATTCCATATCTTAGCTGGATGCAATTCTCAACATTTAATTTGCTTGGTCCTTAAGTACACATGTTTATTATACTAGAGGCCCAGTTCACAAAATTCATGCACTGGGGGTTGGGGAGTCCCTCAGCCTGGCCTGTATCCTTTCACAGTCCAGGACCCATTGCCCTTACTGCCTGCCTGCTTGCTGCTCCTTACCACTTGGCTCACTGCTCCTTAGTGCTGCTGTGGAAGCGGGAGAGGCTCCCACCACTGCCGCTGCACTTGCCAGCCAATTCATGCATGGGTGGGGTCTCCAAGGGAGTGGGGGAAGGCTGAGACGTGATCGGCCCTCTGGTCAGGTGGTGGAATGCCCTTGCTGGCCCGGGATCCGTTTCTGTTCTGCTGACCTTCACACTGGTTGTCAGGAGCCACCTGGCAGCCGCTTTTATATTCTTTCTTCCTTGTGGAACATCTAGAGAGGGGAAGCAGCCACTGTGCCTGAGGCTGACTTCCAAGAGGCTGGCTCTGTCAGGATTGTGCTGGCGGCACTGGTACATTGGTGCCTGGCCCATTCTTCAGAGATTGGACCTGCAGGACTACTGAGGGAGGGAGTGGTTGCCACTGTGCTGGTGGGCCACCGGGATGGGTTGGTCAGCTGAGCGGCACTCCCACTGTGGGAGTGCACTGACCACCAGGGGGCAGCTCCTGTGTTGAATGTCTACCCTCTGGTGGTCAGTGCGTGTCATAGCAACCAGTTGACTGGTCATTCAGGCTTTTACATATATAGACTAGGGGCCCAGTGCACAAATTCGTGCATCTTGAAAGGAACTGGGCCTTGAGGCTGCGGTGGGCATGGGGAGGGTCTTGGCCCATCCTCCATGCCCCCACCCAGCCCCTCCCGCCACAGCCCTCGGTCCCCTCTCTGTTGGCAGCCCTGCTCCCGCCTCTGCAGCCGCTCCCACATGCTGACTGCGCCGGCCCCACTTGCACCTGCGGATGGCGCGGAGCAATTGGGGTTGGCTCTAGCAGCAGGTATGAGTGGGGCTAGCGTCGTCAGTTGGTGCGAGTGGCAGCTGCTGCCCCAATCGCCCCTCTGGAGCAGGGGGAGGTGGGAAAACCCTCAGGGGTGATTGGGGCTGGCAGCCACCTCTCTCACCCACTGATTGCACTGAGTGATTGGGGACAGCGCCCGGTGCCGGCAGCTGGTGTTAGCGCTGGGTGGGACCATGGCATTCAGGAGCAAAGAATTTTCAGCAACCATCAGAGGCTTGCCCCGATGACAGCAACCGGCACCCTGCCTTGGTCTGGCACCCCCACTCACCTGCTCCACCATCCTGTCACAGCCGATGCCAGCCATGTTCCGCGCTCTGCCACCTGTTGCCAATGCCTGCCATGTTCTGTGCACACCCCTGGTGGTCAGCGCATGTCATCACGACCAGTTGTTCGTAGTTCCACTGTTCGGTCTATTTGTATATTAGGAATATCTATACTAATAAAAGGGTAATATGCTAATTAGACTGGGATACCTTCCAGGAGATCTTCCGGATGTCCTTCCAGACAAAGTCATGGTGGCAGAGCTGAGGCAGAGGCAGTTAGGGGCGATCAGGCTGGCAGGAGGGGGCAGTTGGGGGTGATCAGACCAGCCGGGGTGGGGGGAAGTTAGGGGTGATCAGGCCAGAAGGGGGGTCATTGGGGGTGATCAGGCAGGTAGGCAGGTGAGTGGTTAGTAGCCAGCGGTTCTGGATTGCGAGAGGAATGTCCAACTGCCAGTGGGATTGGGCCTAAACCGGCAGTTGGACATCCCCCAAGGGTCCCAGATTGGAGAGGGTACAGGTCGGGCTGAAGGACACCCCCCTCCATGCACGAATTTTGTGCACTGGGCCACTATTGTCAATTTGTGACAGTTGCAAAACTGGATTCTAATTTTTTAAAAGATAAATATAGTACAACTACCTAAAACATGCAAAAGCAAGTTTTCATCATAACTTTAATACAATTTAATAGGTTACATTTTTGGCATAAAAACAGAAAGTTTAGGCTATTAAGATCAAGTCTGAGGTTTTCATAGAGATTACCTTTTTAAAGCATTCTGTGACTATTCAGACTCAGTTTATTTGATGTCGGGCTAAATAAACAAGAACAACAATAATAAAAACAAAACACCAACTCAAATCCTGTTGACTCTATGCTTGGGTGTTTTTTTTTGGTACCATTACATAACATTACAGCAATAAGCTCTTCAACCCCAAATTGCTTAATATGTGTTATGGTTGGGCCAATTTATTCTAGCTTTTAAGTATTATTATTTTATTTTTTAGAGGAACTTGATTTAAATTTGTGCATTGCCAAGGGAAAGGAGCCAAGAACATGGATAGAGAAGTAAGATTGATATAACAGTAATCCCCTTTATGACTTTTTTCCTTTAAAAGCAGCCTTTTAAGCTTTATTTTTCATAACAATATCCATGGAGAAATAATATAAAAGTGAGTAGAAATTTAGCCTCCTGTGTAGCACTCACGGGTAAAGAGGATGATTAACGAGTGTAGCAGACAATGTCATAGCAAAAGAGTCCATAGAACTTAAACAAAAGTGCATTCAGAATTTCCAAGGATTCCCAGGATCCATAGTAGGCCCTCATTGTGCCTGTCCACTGTTTCTATTTTTTGAGTAGATTTATAAACACAGCACCACATATTTTCATGTGGCTTATTGCCCAGGGGCAGAATTAGATTTACTGCACTGGAACTGTGAAGCTTGTGAGTTTTGGGCAAGGGCTACAGTGAAGTAAGTAGTGTAATTGTTTTTGTGGAGTGACCGTGGGACCTCCTCTGTTCTGAATTACACATGGCTCAGCCCTTTGACCTAACCAGATTCAGCAATGGCTGGCAGAACTCCGAAAGCTGTGCTGAAAGGGTTCATCACTGACAAACTGGAATGTTATCTGTCAGGCGAGATGTGGGCCAACAACCACATTAAACTATAGTAATTACTAGTGAGACCACGTTGTGACCACCTCAACTTCATTTAACCCATCATCATATCATCATTATTTCAGCACGAAGCGCCAGGGTGGGAAAATTTTGGAAGCCAAATGTAGCATGGATAACTTTCATTAACAGACATTTTAAATATTGGATCATCTTCAAGGATATTTTGCCAAATTATCCAAACATATTATGATTTTTTAAAAATACATAAGGTTTGAGAAATGCTATAAGCTATAATTAAAATTTTTCATCTCGATGAGTTTAATTTAAAATCTCTACAAATAGATAATAGCCCACTGATATATTTCCTTGAAGGAATTAATGCTAAGGGATATGCAGAGAAATTCTAGTAAACGTTGGAGAGAATTATAAGTGCTGATATTTTTGCATTTATGGAGAATTTATCTATATCTACGTATGTATGATTTTAAAATCATCCACTTGGAATTTTATTTTCAATTCAGTTGGTTACATTTTAAATAGCAGTATAAGCAGAGAACTTTGGTTTACTTTCAGGCACTTGACATTATTTCCCAAACTAGTCATGTTTCTGAAACATGTCTGTAATTTTATATATATACATACACACATACATACAGATTATATATATATATGCCAAATTTTACAAATTAAAGGCCTCTATAGGTATTTTACATCAAATTGGAAATAATTTAGCATTTACATTTTTCTTTCTCATCTGTGGCAACTTGGGCTTAATATTAACTCGATTCTTAGTTACATGACATTTAAAATTTCTTTAAAGAATGAGCAACTTTAACTACATTTTTTAGACATTTTATTCTTTAACTCTAAGGACTCTAAAACATGAGCAGAGGTAGGTCCCTATGAGATCATTTACAAACGAAAAAGAAATCACTATAATACCCTAATAAAGCCTCTCAAAAAAACGGCATTTAGCCCTACCTTTATTCTCATTAGCAGTAAAGAGTTTGCTCTCCCCATAATCTAACATGCAGTGCTTAGAGCAGACAGGTGCAAATTGCAAGCTGTTTCACTTTGGCTGTTGTCCCCTAAATCGACAAAGTAATAGACTGGGAGAACAAAAAAGGTTCCAGCTCAAGCTGCATAAATGCAGTCTTAACAAGGACACACCAGCTGGCTAGGAGAAGTCAATGCAGCAAATACTAAATATTATCTTTATGCCACTTGCCAAGGAAAACGGCTTCAATAACACCCGTACCTTTTATTATTGAAATGATGTTCCTTCAACATTATTTGGCTTTATTGTAAAGGCGACACTGTGGCGGAAGCAATGGCAACAGAAGCCAACATACCTGTTCCTGTTTAGCATCATTACACTCCTCTCAGCGATTCAGGCATGATTAGCTTCCTGGAGGTGGACCAGATTGACAGGATTTTTATCCAGGTCTTTTTTTTTTTGGCTGATTCAAGCAAAGCCCCCAGAGCAGTGAAACAACAAAAACAATCACCACCACCCTCTCCTTGCTAATGTGATGAATCTGCTGAGTTAGTCTGCAGAAAAAACAACAACAAAAACAGTTGTTCATAGTAGAAACACCTACATTTACTTCATGGAAGAGACATGCCAGGACCATGTGTTTAGGAATCTAAGGTATGCGCTTCTGAAAAGGGATCCTAACTTGGTCATTCCAAAGTTGCTTCTCTTTGTGACTTCACAGTGTGCACTGGAACTGCTGTCTGGAAGAAGTAACTTTAACTCTGAGGCCGCTGACAAGGTCCCACTGTGTGATCTTACTGTGCACTCAAAGGGAGGGAGACAACCCCTTGTTTACTCCTGGACAGAAGAAAACAGCTAGACACAAATGAGGGCTGACGGTTTCATGAAGCACAATTGGTTGATCCCAGATGCAATCTGACTGCCCTGAACTGAGCGGTGATCTGTGCAGTATGCAGAATTCACTTTCTTGCTGGTCTGTGCCCAACTGGCTCGGAGCAGTGCTGCCTGCGCCCCTGGCCATGGCTTTGAGTGCAAACAGAGCTGAACACTGCGCTGTGGGACCCGATTTCTTCTGACAACAATCACATTCTTTTAAAAGCTTCATAGTTTTGCTTGTCATTAGTTATAAATGCATTTGTGGTGGTTGTTTGTGTTCGCTACTCTATCATAGATTTCTTTTCAAGTTGAGAGTGTAGGAATCAAAAGATATTTGTTGGTTTTTAATGAAAAGGAAAATATCAAAAACACTGTTGATTCTTACAAATTTCAGGCAGTTTTATTCTTTTCACTTTAAACCACAAAATATTACTTATATTATAGTTACATTTAATAGGATAAGCTTACCAAAAGAAAAATAAGGTCTGATTTGTCACTATTCAAGCATATATATATATATATAAAAGAAATGTGGTATCAG
>NW_005370512.1:707111-731417 GCF_000412655.1 Myotis brandtii
AGACATTCAAGATCAGCAACCTCTTAGGTTGGTAAAGAAAATACTGGCAAGGCTGGTTGATGCTCGGGAAGATGAATGGAGACTTAGGGCTCTGTAGCATTCCTCTGGCTTCTTCAATTCTGGATTCTGAATATAAACTTCTGCTGGCATCAGCCCAAGGGCGTTTTTTATATCTTTGATTCCTTTGCTGGGCAATTAGTCTTTCTATTGAGCTAGCGTATTTCAGTGTTAGATCCTGAGGGAAAAGATGTGTCCCTTAGCCCAAGTGAAGGATGGAAGAGGCCTGTTTTACAAATATATATTCAACAGAGGTGTTAGATTTCTTCAGTAGGAATTCATATTTTCTGTGGCACAAAAGACTGGAAGCCTTTGTGAAATCTTAAATGTTAAGTATATATATATTTCAGAGAGTTAGAGATAAAAACATCAATGATGAGAATCAATGATTGGCTGCCTCCTGCATGCCCCCCACCACTGGGGTTCAGGCCCACAACCCAGGCATGTGCCCTTGACCGGAACCTGGGACCCTTCAGTCCACAGGCTGATGCTCTATCCACTGAGCCAAACCAGTTAGGGCTTAAATATTAAGTTTTTAATGAATATTCATAGGTGGAGTACCGCTTGATGGCTTGACTGTTAAACACCCAGTTAAATGAGTCATGGAGAATAATTACACTTTTGGTATATCAGGTATTGGTGACAGAGGGTAAGATTAGGTCTATGAAAAGATTAACATCTGTGATAAGTGTTAGGGTAGATGTAAATATTGTGAGTATTATCCAATAGAAATATAATGTGAGACACATATATAACTTCAAATTTTTGAACAGCCCACATTAATAACATCTTAAAAATCAAGTGAATTGATTTTAAAATATATTATATTTAAATCAATACGTAAAAATAATATTCGAACTTATAATCAATGTAAAATTTTAGAGATATTTTACTTTTTTTTAAATATATTTTTTATTGATTTTTTTACAGAGAGGAAGGGAGAGGGACAGAGAGCCAGAAACATCGATGAGAGAGAAACATCGACCAGCCGCCTCCTGCACACCTCCCACTGGGGATGTGCCTGCAACCAAGGCACATGCCCTTGACCGAAATCGAACCTGGGATCCTTCAGTCTGCAGGCCGACGCTCCATCCACTGAGACAAACCGGTTTGGCAATTTTACTTTTTTTATATAAAGTTTTTGAAATCTGTGTGTATATTACCCTGACAACAAACCTTAAAAGTGCTCTGCAGGTATATGTAGCTGGTGGCTATGGTTCTGTGCAATCAGTTATAGATAATTAGACTTGGAATTCCAGCCGTTCAAGTTTACATGGTAGAATTTGAGGATTTCTTAGAGAAATATAACTTCCCAGCCAACAAAATGCTGCTTAACTAATATTGATGCACAATATAATACTTACAACACTGTTTCAATTGCACTTGTCATTTCTCACATAATATATCTGATATAAAAAGTCTGGATACAAAAGGTATTCCTGGAGATAGGTTGAGTGGGTTCTTCAATGCACCAGGTATTAGTAACTTCTCAATGATTTTAAAGGCCTATTTCAGATGCCAGCTTTCTTGATGCTGGTTTGTACATATGAGTCTTTACAAGGAGAGTATAATTCCTTAGGTAAGCCTATATGTATTTATTATCCTTACATGTCCCTAGAATTAGAATTTGTGTTTCCTTTTTAGTGTTTCTTAACCCTGGCTGTGTCTCAGAATGATCTGGAGCCATGACAGGAAGCCTTTCATAACAGAACTTCTGGGAGTGACTCTTAGGCAGGCAGATATTCCAGAGTTTCCACAAGGCATTTCGATGGACAGCTGGGTTTGAGAACTACTATTATGGACTTCGTTACCATGTATGGAAGGCGAGAATAGGCATGGGAGGTACTAAGTGTCATGAGTGATCATTAGTTGGCCTGGTTCTGGAAAATGGGAAGAGAGAAAATTTTATAATTCAAAAGCAGAGCAGAGTGGAAGGAACACACACACAAAAGAAGCTTTGGATGAATAAGCCAGTAATGATTTACCATCCGGACCAAACCAGCCAGATGCTGATATAGATAAGGGTTATACTATGCCTTTTCTGGAACATGGTCAAAGTTTAAATATATAGTTTCATCTCTACCCAAACCCAAAGGCTGCCTGCCTTTGGGAGAGCCTCCAAAAACATTTAAATAATTGCAAATGAGATGTGCAATTTTATGGTCTGCATACAGGAAATTTATTTGAAATCTGTGAATTTAGGAAGTGCTAGGTATTATAGAACACAGTGTTTCTTATTACTACAATAAAAAAGAACATTAATATTTTCTGCCAATGTGATTACTTAGGTAAAATAGAGGAACTGCACATTTTTACTTCAGTATTATCATCTTATAATAAATATCAATTAACTTCCACATTTTAGATGATTTTTTAAAAAGGCATTAGCAAGTAATAGTAGAATTCTATTACTATTTTATTTATCCAAGTTATTTTAAAAAATGTACCATTATTGGGTAAGTAACGATTTAAATTATGAGGACAATGTCTAGGAGATGGATTTTCTAAAAATTAACTTTGGATAAAAAAGAATTCAAACTTATGATGGGTTCAGTCCCTTAGTATAGAAGAAAAGTAGTTTAAAATAAGTACAATCTTTAGAAGTAGGCAAAATAAGCAACTACTGAGTGGTATGATTTCAAGATCACTTGGAGGGACCCCCAAATCCTACCTGAACACTCCCATGGGAAAGCAGTTTTAGAAGCTTATTTGTCTGAGTATTCTCGAGAGAAAAATGACAGTATGCTGCAGAGCTAATATTAGAAGTTGATATCATCTGCCAACGTGATTCCTTAGGTAAAATAGAGTAACTACACATTTTATTTTTACGATGGAAGAAAACACACAACAAAGCTCCCTGCCCTCCCTGCTACCCCACACCTCCTCCCAATCTGCTCTGCTTCTGCTTCTTCACCTGCAATGAAAGCCTGCTAGGCTCTGTTCACACTCTTCTTTCTGTTCCTATCGACCTTTAAGTTGTAGGCCAACAATTAGCAAAAACATTCAACTCTATTTTGTAAATTTCCGGAGGAACTTACTTATATGTGATTTTGGCGGCCACGTTTCCCCTATTCCATCTTGCCTCAAACTTGTGTTTGGAGTGTGTGTAGACCGTTTGCCTGATGCCAGCTCATCTTCTTTGTTCATTGCCAGATGTGCCCTGGCCTGATATACTTAGCTTTAGGAGGAAGGGGAGTGGAGAATTATAGTCCTTGAAAAGGGAGAATGGCAGAGAACTCAGAACTGCTTAAAATATCAAAAGAGAGAGGAGTTGGCTTAGGTTCTCAACTTAACAAGGGCTTGAGGCTGGTGAGTCAAAGGAGCATATTTCATAATCCGAAAAGATAATATGGTGGCACTAAAGGAGAGTATGCCTGAATTTTAAGTGGTGGTAAAATGAAATGTGGGATGGATGTGAGAAGGAGCCTTGGAAAGGCTTTAGAAAAAAGAAATAAAAAATAATTATAGAAGTGGATAGTAGACAAACTAATGGTGAGTGATTTCATTGCACTTGGAAAGCTTTTGTTTTTTCTTTTTATCTCCAACTTTTACTGAAGTTTTTTCAAGTGTTCTTTCCGTCCTTGCTTCTTTACTCAGAGTTCTAGGGAAGAGCATTTGATTGACCATGCTTAGGCCACCAGCCTGCTTTGTGGCTTTATCACAGGCAGGAGAAGGTGCTGCTAGCCCTTCCTGGCTTCTGTAGTTGGAGACAGGAACATGTAGTTACTGGACAATCAAGACAATACACACTGGGAACTAGAAATTGTGATGTTATTCAGGAAGGGAAATGGATGCAAGACAGCAAAATAAGTCAACCAAACAACAATCTGATAAATGGCTCTTACACAGTTACTATGTCTTGGATTAGTTAGTGATCATATTCTTTTGACAATGATATCCATACAGCTCAAAATTGGAAGTGGTATATGTGCGATTAACTAGACATAAAATATTTATACAATATTTTTTCTTAGGAGTTTTATATATATAACACTAAAATGCTTTATGTATTTCTCATCTCTTCTTCATTTACTAAAAAGCATACTGATTGAGCATCTTCCATTTGCCGAGCACTATGATAGGGGAGATACAAAAGTGGGTACAGCAAACATGGATGCTCTCTATGTTCATAAAGCATATTATATCAGCCAAGTTACATTGAGGACAACTCTTGAGATTATAATTGACTAATTTAGGTTAATATGGCATGGACAAAAAGCAATATTTTCTCATATAAGATTTTTACATTTATTTCATAGTGTTTTTTAAATTGAATGATTATTTGTACATGCATGGACAAAACTGGAAAAGTAAATGTATGTGTGTATATACTAGCATAACTGGATCCCAGTTCAGATGACTAAAGCTATGTTCAGCCTAGGGCTGAGATTTGTGGTTTAAAATAACCCAAACAAACAAACAATCAAACTAACAAATAAACATATATTTTGGTGAAAAACTGAGGTCAAAATTTAGGCTTTCTGATATGTCAAATATGTGGTCAATATATTAGCAGTTGAATATAAATTGCTTTTCTAAAAAATCTGTTTTTAAAAAAATATTGGGTGAAATTAAAAAAAAAACTTTTTGGCCATCAGAATAAGAAGTTACACAATGTCAATGAAATTCCATATTAAATTCAAACTTCACTAAGCTCTCTTTAGCTGCCATTTGACTGGTTCATTTGTTGCATTTCCATTTTAGGAAAGACAAAGATGACTCCTGGGAAAGAACTAATTCTAGGGAAAGAGACAATCAGTCACACAAGATTGATCTCATGCAATATCTTAGGGCCAGAGAGGAAATGTAGCTTTAATTATAGTACAGTATTTGCCAATCATCTCCTGTGTTTTTGGAACCCTCAGGCATTTATTTTTGGGCCTACTCCAGAATGACTTTAATAAACACTGAGAGCTCTGTCAGTTGCTGGGGACCTCAGAAGCTCTACCTACTAACCTGTACAACATGGAGAAATACCATGTGAGTAGAAGACGATGCATGCCCCTTCACTTGGCATTGCCAAAGGAACATGGGATAGATAGAGGCATAAGTTCAAGGTTCGATCAGACCAGAGAAGATGTTATAGAGACCACGGCATGGCCTATAAGAGCTTTTAAGAGGAATCAGGATTGAAGGTGATTGGGTTCACTTGAGGTGGCCACAGCAGTAGTTCTGGAATTTACAGCAAGTGGTTTCCCTGTGACTGTGTGGAGTGGAGATGCCATCAGTGATTTCATGAAGGTATGAAGACATTTGTGATTTGAGAGGTACTTTTGGGAGCATAGAATCTTCGACAATAAGCAGCAAAGCAGAAGACTGAGCATTAGAGGAAGAAAATGGCAGATGTCCAAAGAACCTGAGAGCAATTACCTTGAGTGTATGTGATCCGAGGCTTTCTATCCTTCTAGAAGAAATGAGAGGTAGTTTAAATTAAGGGTATGAGACCCATAATAGTTGTGCTTGAGCTAGAGAAATCCTGGATTAGGGTTATAATTAAGACCCTAATTTTACCTTCATATTGGTGTGACCATTAGAAATACTCATGTATAAAAAATTATAATAACAGTAACATATAAGTGTACATCTTAGGTGCATAATTAAAATTTTTTGGACCAATATGTGATGAGAACTGTTTTTTTTCCCATAGTGCACATAGCTAGATTATTTTCACAGTGACATCATATAAACCTGTTGATATTGTTCTGATTTATAGATGTTTTTACCTTAAGATGGAAAACAGGTGTTATATGAAATTTATAGAACATTAAAATCTTTTTTTTGCATCACGACATTTCAACTGTTGCTAAGAAAAAGAAAATATATAGAAAAATTTTTTGCTTTAGGTTTATTGAACTGACCTGGATTTGTGTCTCTAGATACCAATTGATTCCTTAGTGATTTGAATTTCTTTCATTGACTTGAAAGGCTAAAAAATAAATCCTCAGGAAAGCACCCTTCCTACTAAAATAAGGAAACAGTTTATGTAAACATTAGATGGATAAAATATTTGCCAGTTTATACAAATCAATTTAAATTTACTCTTGTGTCCTTTACTTAAAATGTAGCAACAGAATTCTAGAACAATGTTTGTCCAGTTGGAGAAAGAGCATTTTTATTGAATGTTTGAGTTTTGGAAATTTCAACAGAGTAAAAACATTTATTTTTTCCTCAGAAGCAACTACTTATCTCCAGGTAATCAGACATATTTGTGCAATACATTATTTGTATTGTCTTTTTTCTATTCCTGTTAATGATGTAATTGAAACCATTGGTAACACTTTATCAACTGTTAAACATAGTTATTTTTCTATTTTCAAATTGATGTTAGTGAAACCTTGCTGTATGACTTTGTTTGTAAAATAATATATTTTAAAAATATATATATTAGAGAGATAGGAAACATCAAGATGAGAGAGAATCATTGATCGGCTGCCTCCTGCACGCTCCCTACTGAGGACCAAGACTGCAACCCAGGCATGTGCCCTGACCAGGAATTGAACCTTGACCTCCTGGGCCACACTGGCTGGGCAATGTAAAATAATATCTTATAAAATCTGCCACATGTAGTTGGTTGGAGAAAAAAGTTTTATAAGAAACTTATTATACCAATTTATAGATGATAGATAGATCCATACATTTAAACCACTGGGTTAATTTGTATGCCAGTGAAGTTTATATACTTTTAAAATAAAAATTTCAGCACAAGAATCAATATGATGGTAAAAAGTATGGTTAAGAATCTTATAACCATAGAAATGCAAGAACTAGAGATCATATAGCTTATATTATAGAAGTACAACGACTTAGCCAGATAAATGGCTCCACAGTAGAGGAACTGAGAGAAAAACTTGTTTTCTGATATTTAGTGATGTAATTAGTGTCTTAGCAGTTGGACAGGTTACTTTATAGTTTACCAATATCTTCTTAAATATTTGCTGAAGTTTTTTTGCTACCAGAATAAGTTGTACTGTACCAATGAAATTCCACATAGATTTCAAACTTCATGAGACCAACATGTTGACTGGAGTTTAATAGTTGTATTTCCATTTTAAGAACAATTTTACTGAAAAAGTTTTTTTCATAACCTTTGTATTTTATACTTTTTGTATACTTTTTGTTGTCTATGAAAAAATTTTAATGGAAAGTAAGATTTTCTTTACCCTTCATTAGATTTATTGACCAAAAACCTGATTAAAAAATTTAGGAGAAGTCCTGAGCCCTTTTCTTTGTGAGATAAAACTTTAGGTGTCTATAAATAACCAGATTTTTTAGAGAAAGGATTCCTAATTAAGATAGTTTAAATTAAATCTAATAGTCCCTTATATTGGTTGCTTTCATATTGAAGTAGGATGCAGTGTGATGAAAACATTACTATCTGAATGAACCCTTAAGAACAACACATAAATATAAGTAATCTTAGATCCATGAGGAAGACATATTGTTAAATAAATGAAGGCACAATAAAAAAGATCAGAGGGGTGACTGATGTTTAATATCAGGTACTTCATAATTTGAAAGGTACTATTTTATGTATGCACTTATTTGTATGTAGGATAATATTGCCAGTGTTCAAACTGAAGAGAAATAAAACCTACTTTGACATTACTTTGGGAGACTTTTAAATATGTGCAAAAAAATGCCAATATATTTATATGTAATCTTTGAATTACCAACATTACTTAATTGGAGTAGCTTCCTGTTTAGAAATCGGGTACTTAGGGACACGCTTTAACTCTGAGGACTTGAAGTCCAGAGGAGCACATGATGCATTAATGCCTTGGGGTACTGTGGGATAAAGCCCGGCAGCAATTATGCACTCAACAGCACTCCAGTGGTTTAAAAGTTAAAATGCCTAATAATTTACCATGGGGGAGAGCCTTAGGGGAAGAAAGAATATGGCTCAATTAATTAGTACTTGTTAGCAAACTTCAACTATTATCCTATTTAGATTTTTAAATCACTGATATCTCAAATACCCACAAGATTTGAAAAGGACGTAAGAATAAGCAGTTGAGAAAGTTAATTTGTCCAACATGGCACCAGCTCTTGAACATAGTGTTAGTAGCAGATCAATTTTCACAGGTTAGACTTTCTACAAAGAAGAAAAGAGAAATGGTATTCATTTGCTATTTTTTTTAAAAAATATATTTTATTGATTTTTTACAGAGAGGAAGGGAGAGAGATAGAGAGTTAGAAACATCGATGAGAGAGAAACATTGATCAGCTGCCTCCTGCACATCTCCCACCGGGGATGTGCCCGCAACCCAGGTACATGCCCTTGACCGGAATCGAACCTGGGACCTTTCAGTCCGCAGGCCGAAGCTCTATCCACCGAGCCAAACCGGTTTCGGCTCATTTGCTATTTTTAACTCTGTTGTTGCTCATGCCTTTCACTTTGAGGTTCTGGATAAGATTAATACTCTTGAAGCCCACTGATGGGTTCCTATTAGGTCTAATTGTTGAGAGTTATCTGGAGCTTTATTATGGGTGATGGTTTTCTATTTGCTCATTATATCTCCAAATTGGCTATTGTTGATATTTAAGAAAAATAATGGCTCTTAATGAGCATCTAGCTGTTTTCCAAGCTATTATTCAAATAATATAGTTCTTATTCTAAAACTTTTTCAGTCAAATCTCATGTTTTTATGGTATGAAATCATATTGTTGTCAGCTAATACGTAATTATACAAAATATAATTATTTTCAATACTTTTAGCTGATGTTTCCTCTTATTTTTGTCCTGATTGCTTTGGCCAAAATTTCTATGAGAATGTTAAATAATATTGATAGTGGTGGAGGCGTGCTGGAGAGGGTCAATGGGAGAAAAGGGGGGACATATGTAATACTTTCAACAAAAAAGAATTATTAAGAAAAATAAATAAATAATACTGGTAGTGGACATCCAAGTCATAGTTTGATTTTTGTCATTAGGTTTTATTTCTTTGTTTGGGTTTTGTTGTTGTTTTGCTTTGATATTTAGTATAATGAAACTTTGGCTTAAGATAAGTATTAGAAGTATTCTTGTATCTTTAGTTGCCTTTAATTTAAAAAAATATGTTTGTAAATTAACCCTATAAAAATAGTATTTTAATACAATAGAGAACATGATTTTGACATAGTTCCGACTGACCTCTATTCTATTTCAGCTCTCTGACTTCTACATTTATGTTACACAGATATACATAAACTGTCTGGCCCTGTGGATATTTAAACCCGGGATCTTTGTATTGGATTTTCAAAATGGGAAAAATGTGAAGTTTTCTAAATTTATTTATAAATTACATAAGACTCAAATTTAATTATAGTTGCCCAGGCTTAATGCTTTTAAAGGCAGCAAAATATCCTAGCTTGTAAACTTACGGTGCATGGCTGTAATCATAAATTGTTTAGTTAGTTATTTAGTTTACATGTAAGTCTTGTATTTATTTCACTTTTAGCACATATTAGAAAACATGGTTGGTGATAAAAAGCTGAGCTGAAGCAGGTGGATTCACAGGAAAAGGACAAGCAAGGAGGCAATACAAACCTCCCAAATAACAGATAGATGGATTCAGATTTTCTTTCTCTGGAGCTAATGTAGCTGACTTGAAAGGAAGTGATTGCCTCGTTGAGTCAAGACACTTCTATGATTCACACTAACCTTTCTCTGGTGAGCAATTTCATTCTCACTCTTATGGCCCCCTAGGAACTGCATGGGTGCCCACTGGAGGATTTCCTGACCAAAGTTCATGTACGATGTAATTTAAGTAAAAGCCCTGATTACATTCTGAGCTGTTCTAGTTAAATGCTGGGAAAACCTGATATGTGTGGAAGGCAGAGGCAAGTGCTTGTGTTTTCCTCTCCCAATTCAGTAAAAAATAGCACATGAAATGCACGAATGGGTGTTGATTCTAAACACTGAACAGTGAATTCTATGAAGTTGGAAGCAAAAATAGAGTGCTGAGAGTATTGACAAGACCAGTTTACTGATTTATTAGCTTATGTATCACATCCAATTGTGTCAATGTGGAACCATACTTCAATATATGCATATGCAATTATCAGATTATTTACCTGAATGTAACAAACAGTAAAATATCAGCTATATTAAAACCTTTTGTATGAATATTGCTAAATGCCCTACTTAGAATTTCCCAGTGGATCTGTTAATTTTCCTGCGAGATGATTTTAGACATATCCAAAAGCATATTCTGAATTATAAGGACGTTTTTGAAATTTATTCTCTTAGCAACCTAGCTCTGGTAATATCCACACTATCCTAAAATCATCTCACTTCCTTAAATCCTGATGCTATCCTATGAAACATAAGCAGAGGAGCTAGGATTGAAATGAAGTTTGTTGTTTCAAAATTTGTAATAGGTTTCTTGTGCTTTACCATCTTAAACTCTGCCTACTGTGTTTAGATTATTGACTTCTTAAGACAAGATACACCAATAGAAAAAAGAATCATTTTATTCTTTAATTTATAAGCTAATTTATGTTATAGCAAGCAATTGACAAAGTAGTAATAAGTTATAAATAATAAATTATAACTTACTTATTAGATTTATTTCTTATATTATGTATTTATAATAATTATATGTTATTGCTTCATTGTTTCAATAGTCTTGAGAGCATAGTGATTTCATCCTGAGTGTTGTTCTTATTTTGAAACAAAGGTATACACAGGGATGTATCCCCACTCCTCTCGGGGGTGCCTAAACACCTTATCTGGCTCTGTCTTTTCCCCATGTCACTTATAACCATGCAATAAGGTATAGAATATGCACATGTGTTGCTTTTATTCTTACATTCACAGGATGTAAGCTCTGTGAGGGAAGGGATTTTTGAATGATTTGTTTTACTGAAATATTCACATAACTAGAGGCCCGGTGCACAAAATTTGTGCACTTGTGGGGGGTTCCCTCAGCCTGGCCTGTGCCCTCTTGCAGTCCGGGAGCCCTCGGGGGATGTCCAACTGATGGCATCCTTAGTGCTGCTGCAGAGGTGGGAGAGGCTCCCACCACTGCCGCTGGACTCACCAGCCGTGAGCCTGGCTTCTGGCAGAGTGGCGCTCCCCCTGTGGGAGTGCACTGACCACCAGGGGGAAGCTCCTGCATTGAGCATCTGCCCCCTGGTGGTCAGTATATGTCATAGTGACTGGTTGTTCCACCGTTTGGTCGATTTGCATAGTAGCCTTTTATTATATAGGATAAGCACTCAAAAATTATTAGTTGAATGAATGAATGGCTATGATACATCATATCACCATAAAGTGACACTGTACAGAAACTTAAAAATAATTTGAGCAAAAATATTAGTTAAAATACATTCTGGGACAAGTGAAGAAGTTTGCATTTCAATTCTTTGCTATTTTGTAACTTTAGGAGGCTTAGAAAAATTGAGGAACATTTACTAAGAAAACATGCTTCTCCTGTCTTTATGTCTTGATGTCTTTTCTTATTTGCTCATGCTTCTTCTGTTAAAAATTTCTTTCCCCAAGAAAAATAAAATTCTTTCCCCAGTACTTTTGATTTGGTTAATTCCTAATAACATTCTAAAACATTTCCAATAGCATTTTTTTCCAGGAAGTCTTCTCCAAAGTCCCCTGTACAGATTCGATGCTCCTGCCACGTGTTCGAACAAAGTCCATCCCTTACCGTGACATTGAATCTTGTCAGACTATGTGTTCAGGTTCCTTGTTCTCTCAGTGGGATGTGCTCTAAAGACAGGGACCATGGTGTCACGTTTGTTTTTAAAATCCAGACATAGTGTTGGTGCTTAGAAAGCCCTCAATAATAAAGAAAAGGGAAGGGGGTCTTCCTGGAAAAGATAGACGGGAAAAGAAAGAAAAAGAGGAATAAAGGGTGATAACTTGTTGCTCATATTAATCAAGAAAAAACATCTGGGTGATGAAAAGATTTGGGTATTACAATAGGTTTTCAAGAAAGCTTTATTTAAAAATGAATTCAGATGATATTATGAGTGCCTCTGTGTGCCAGGTATGGTTCTCTGCACTGAGGGGCTGTAGTAAATAAAGAGATAATGTTATTGCCCTCATTTTAGTGGAGAGACAGACAATAAGCAAGTATAATGTTATGTATGTAAAACAATACATAACATAATGAAAGACAGTATAAAATACATATAAAATGTAAATAAATAAATATCTACACTAATAAAAGAGAAACATGGTAATTAGCGTACGACCGCTACCCTTTTCATTGGCTAATCAGTGAGTATATGCAAATTAACTGTCAGCCAAGATGGCGGCCGGCAGCCAGGCACTGAAGCGAGCAGGGAGGCTTGCTTGCAGCCCCCCACCCATCCCCAGTGCACGAATTTCGTGCACTGGGCCTCTAGTATAATATAATATAGAATTTGGGGATGTTTAAAGAGAATCAGTATTGAACGTGTCAAGAATTGTTTCTTTGCTCAAGCTCTCTCATGATTCTTTACTTGTAAAGTGCTATATGCCCTATTCCAGAATGTGAAGTACAAAATAAATCACTCTAGGAGTGGCATTTATAACTTACATGTGTGCCTCAACCCACACTCATTGTGGAAGGAACGATTTGCATAGATTTCAAAACCATACATAGACATTTGAGGGGCCCAGCTCCCACTTGTGTGCAGAAGCTTGGCGCCCTGAGGGGAGACTTAACAGTCTGGAAGGCTCCCAGTGTGCGGGCCTCCTTGCAAAACTAGGCAAGGCCCCAATTTCTGAACTGACAACAAGGATGAAAATGATTTGAGAAACCAAAGAAACTTCCCCAGACTTTTGGTAAAAAATGACTTTGTTTCACTCTCCAAGGTCTTTTTTTTCCTTTTACTTTTTAATTGAATTTATAGGGGTTACATTGATTGATAAAATTATATATGTTTCAGGTGTACAATTCTATAATACATCATCAGTATATTGTATTGTGTGTTCACCACTCCAAGTCAAGTCTCCTTCCATTACCATTTATCCTCTCTTTACCCTTTCTGCTTCCCCCATCACTTTTCCCTCTGGTAATCACCATACTGTTGTTTGTGCTTATGAGGTTTTTTTTAGGGTATTATTTGTATAGACAAGTAGCTTGAATTTTGTATTGGATTGGGGGTGTCTCCAGGATCTGGGTACCAATAGTTGACTGAAGCTGCTACTGTAATATAATAAGGAATACACTAATATTGTTGTTTTAATCTAGGTGAATTATTTTTCCAGCATATGGACAACTGTACTTAGAGTATTGCATGCTTTGTGGTAGAGGGAGAAAACCAACAATTACAGTGAGTGAGGTACAATGGCGGTTATTGCAGTACATAAGACTTTGATTACATCCTGCCAAGATTCATACTGGCCTAGTAGTTGTTGACAGATAAAGTAACAACAATGAAACTCATTTATTTTTTTCTTTATTGAGACCTCAAGGAAAAGCAGATTTTCAGTTCTTGTACTTACTACATTGATAGAACAGAGACTGACAGCAAAAATGTGCCAGTTCAGTTCAGAAATATAAATTAAACCTAGGTTATATCAAAATTCCATTTAGTCTTAGAGAAAGAGCTGCTGTTTGGATTATTTTTGACCCTAAAACAAATATACAATGGACTATCACAGTATACCTGGTATACATGGACCCTTTCCTGTGAGCAAATACTTTAAAAATTATTGTTTTCAGCCTATATTGATTTATTACTTAGTGTTTGAGGCTACTTGAACTATCATCAGAAGAGATTCCATCTTACTGAATGTAAATTACTGGTAACAGGTATATACATCTCAGTGTGCATGTAGTATAAAACTAGATTTGGAAAATTGATATCAGACCCTTTTCTCTATTACAAAGACATATTTGATGCTACAGTTTGTTTATCTAGATAAGAGCAAAAGTAAGTAGGAAATGTAAAGTGAGAATTTTTGGTTTGTGTTGTTGAAATTGTTGATGTGTATTAAATAAATTCAGACTAAATAATTTGTACCTTCCCTTCATGTTACTTAAATTGACATAACAAAAAGAGCTATAATTAGGCCTCTTTGACTTTCTTCTCTTCCTTCATCACATCTTCCCTATCTCTCTTTTCCTCTCTTTCTCCCTCTTTCCCCCCTCTCTCTTGTTCTCTCTCTCTACTTAATGATCAACATAGACATTTTTCTACAGTTTCTCATAATTAAGTCACTACTAAGTTGACTACACTATTTTAGGACACTAAAACATGATATACTTAGTGAATATATACAGATGAGTAAATAATCAGTTAACTCTAAACAATTCTAATCCAACAATGTCTATTTCTTGAGTATATTCTAAAAATAATTTGCTTGAATTTTTTATTATTCTAAAGTTTACATTTGATAATTTTCTCATTAATTTTTTAGCGACAGAAAGATAGCTTGAACTTGTTTCTTTAATTACCTTTTATGACCTTTTGCAAGATAATAATTATGAAAAAGGGAGGCCTCGAAGTCTTGTGGAAAAAGTAAGCTTATAAAGTAGCTAAAATGGCCCTCCTGTGCTGGTGTCGATTTCAAAATTAACATTTCGCTTCATGTGCTTCTAATAATCACTGACCCTTACTTCATGTACTTTCCACAGGAAATGAATACAGCAGAAATTACTTTGACCCACTGATGGATGAGGAAATAAACCCAAGGCAGTGTGGGATGGAGGTCAGCAGAGAAGGTGAGCTAGAATTAAGTATGTAATTTTTGTGTCAGAATATTCTTTTCCATTCATGAAAATGAGGTGACAAAGATCACACGTGCAGTTTCGTTTAGATTTGCAGCTTACAATTTAAATGGTAAGTTTTAACCACTAACAAAATGATGGGCAGTGAAGGTAAATTTTGATCAAGGACAGAAAGCTGGTAAGATAGAAGCAGGAATTTGCTTTCATTTGAGGATGCTGTAAGCATTTTGATGTCTTTATAAGGCCCATGTTATACATGTGAAGAGCACCATCACTTTACAAATGCTATCTCTGCTCTTTGAGTTTAAAATGAGCACTCTTCAATTCATCTAGCACATGAGATTTCCGTACACAGTGACTGTTGAATTTATCTCATTGAAGGCATTGAACCACCACCTAAGTTTTGAACCACAGAGGTGCAGTGATATAATGATTTCCTCTTCTATAACCTTGAGTCTAGCTGCAGTTGTAAAATAACAATTCAGCCGGGGGGGTTGGGGAGGCTGGGGGAAGATCAATTGGGGGGAAAAAAAGAGGAGACATATGTACTACTATTTGTAATACTTTAAACAATAAAAAAATAACAATTCAACATTGCACCCTATGTAAACACTGCTATGCATATTTGATAGTTTACCAAGCACTCTAGGGCTTACATAGGTTATTGACGAGATCATGATAGTGACAAACGTTACTTAGAGTCATTTGCAATCCAGAAGATCATTGAGCACCAATCATTTTATCTGCATTTTTTAATAAAAACTGGGGTAACTCCTCACACAAAAAGGGGATCAAGCACAGTGCAAAGATGGTTTTAAAAGTCAGTTTTCAATGAACTAAACCTATTTGTAAATGATGCAGAATACAGAGATATCACCAAAAGATGTATCTGCAAAATAAGGCAAGGACTTACTCTCAGGACTGGGTTTTACCAGTATCTCAAAATCAGGGTGAATTGGAAATTGGAAAATGAAAAATCTCTACTTTTTATTTGCTCAAAACACACTTTAGGAATGAGAGAGAATCTCAACAAGTTCTGGAGAGAAGTAGCAATTGAATTATCAGTTGAAGTCATTTCCATTTTCTTGAAAATCAAAATATATGGTTATATATGACAGAATTTTTGTGATGTAAGGACTAAAGTTGACTTAGTCAAGTCAAGAATGGCTCTAACTATAGACAGTAAATATTGTTGGTCACTCTTCCAGCAGTTATTGCCCAACTCCTGTGTTTAAGCTGGGGCCTCACATTTTAGAGCAGGCAGCTCTCTTTACATGTGTCCATAATCCAGTTTTAAGGGTACATTTAATGATGTGTTCTTTTTCTTTGTACTGGTCACTCAAGTCTGTGCATTTACTCCATTTGGGAAGTAGGCAGTGCTAATTAGCACAAGATATCCTTCTACATCTTTTACGGCTTAGGGTTGAAGACTATGCAGAGACATAACAGCAGTACTCACTTCCAAAATAGTTTGAGAGAGCTTATAATAGAAAAATAAATGCATATGGTTAGAGAAAAGTTCAAATAATGATGAAGGGGGATTTGAGAACACATACAAAAATAAGAAGTAAAT
The DNA here is from genome assembly GCF_000412655.1 of Myotis brandtii. NCBI lineage: Eukaryota > Metazoa > Chordata > Mammalia > Chiroptera > Vespertilionidae > Myotis > Myotis brandtii. Next base: position 723,396 of record NW_005370512.1, read on the forward strand.
GTATAAGGAATAGGTAACAGCAGTATTACTGTAATTAAGCACTCACACTTACTTTGAAATTCCTGGGAGTCAAGGTATAAAGGGAAGTAGCATAGATTAGATAACTTTTAATGTTTAATAGAATTTATGGCTCTTTTTCAGTGTAAATCACCCACCACTACCAACAGTTTTTTATGTAGAGTGATTGTGGCCAGCGCCAGCAGCTGGTGCGAGCGGGGCCAGTGTCATCAGTGGGAGCGAGTGGCAGCAGCCGTCCCGATCTCCCCTAAGAAGCAGGGGGAGGTGGAGAAGCCCTGAGGGGAGATTGAGGATGGCAGCTGCCACTCACACCGCTGATGGCGCCGAGTGATCAGGGCCAGCAGCGGATGCGAGCAGTGGCTCCAGCACCGGCAGTGGGTGCGAGAGGGGCCGGCACCAGCAGCAGGTGCAAGTGCCTCGGGGGAGCAAAGAATTTTCAGTAACCACCAGAGGCTCACCCCAATGACAGTGACCAGTGCCCTGCCTTGGTCTGGTGCCTCCGATCCGCTCACCTGCTCCACCATCCCACCACAGCCGATGTCTGCCATGTTCCACACGCACCCCCTGGTGGTCAGCAAACATCATAGCGACCAGTTGTTTGGTTGTTTGGTTGTTCTGCCATTCGGTCTATTTGCATATTAGTGTTTTATATATATAGATTGTATGATTTGAAAAATCATAATGGCTTGTTCTGAAATGATTCTTGTGTATTAGATACAGTCCTTTTGATTGAAGTAGTATCCTATTGTAAATACCCTGCAATAAACATTTTATAAATCATTATTCCAATTATCATTGATTTAAAATAGTTTTTTTCTCCCCAGAGTAAGGTAGCATATTGAATAGAATTTGTATTTGTGACCTATAATATACTTAAATAGTATGGTGATTAATAATTATTTTGCAATTACATTTGCTTATCTATAAATTAACAGATAAGAAAGTTATTATAAATATGCTTTTTCAGCACCCTTACAAGTTGATAATAGAATTCTCTATGATGATCCATCAATGATGCTGTTTGATGAGAATGGATGTGGAGGAGTCCAAGGTAAGAGACAAGTTATTTTCAATCTTTTATATTAACACTACTTACGACTTTATTGAGATGGTTTTTGCAAATGCTAATCTGTCTTTTCTAATTATAACTATTCATTGATAACGTATGTGTGTTGTTGATAATTGCAAATATTTAAATATAGCTAAGGTTGGGGGAAAAGTAATTATGGCCCAATTTCCTATAATTGCATAGAATTTAAAACCCTAAAGAGCAAAAATGACTTAACAGATTTACTACTGTGGGATTCTATAATGGTGTGGCATACTTGGATTACTAATATGAGGCTATATACCACTCTTTTATATAAGAGTTTATCTTAACTTTTAATTTCTTAATCTTCTTTGCCATTTCTGTCAAAAGAACATGTGATACCTGCCACAATGGAGTATTTATGGAATAAATTATTATTAATTATTATATGAGCAGATATGATAATCACATATATACAATAATAAGTATGATTGATGATGATGATGATGATGATGATGATGATGATGATGGAAATATTAATACTAGCAAAACATTCATTGAATGCTTAGTAGGTGCCTGGCACTGTCCTAAGTACAGTTCTAAATAAGGTAAATATTAACTTATTTAATGCTTTTAACAACCCTAGAAGTTAGGATAAAATTTTTATCCCTACAGAATAGCATCTCCTAAAATTTTTATCCCTGACTTTCTTTTTTTAAAAATATATTTTATTGATTTTTTACAGAGAGGAAGGGAGAGGGATAGAGAGTTAGAAACATCGATGAGAGAGAAACATCAATCAGCTGCCTCTTGCACACTCCCCACTGAGGATGTGCCCACAACCAAGGTACATGCCCTTGACCGGAATCGAACCCAGGACCCTTCAGTCCGCAGGCCAACGCTCTATCCACTGAGCCAAATCAGTCAGGCAATATCCCTGACTTTCTTACCAATACTCCTTTACTTTTTTGCTATTAATTTGTGTAGTCAAGATTTTCTTTCTTTTTGTTTTTATAAACCATGCAAACTTGTTTTTAAAGCCAGCTTGACTTCTCATTTTGAGGGATTCTATTCAAATGTTGTATTAGCCTGGATTCTCCAGATAAACAGAATCCAATAGAGCCAATGGAAAGAGAGGTTCATGGGGGCTCACAAGCCTGAAATTGGTGGGGAGACTGGCAGGCTGCGGATTCAGGCAGGGGTGGAAACTGTAGTCTTGTATCTGAATTCTGCAGGGCAGCATGATGGAAACTCAGGGAAGAGTCAGTGCTACATTCTTGAGTCCAAAACCCACAGGGCAGGTCAGCAGGTAGAGAACTCAGGCCAGATTCCCTGTGTTACAACCTTGAGACCGAATGCCTTCTTTACCTGATGAAAATGCTAGTCTTTACTCTTAAAGCTTTCCACTCATTGGCGAGTCCCTCCCCCCTCCCCACACATTATAAAGAACAATCTGCTTTACTCAAAGCCTAGTTATTAAAATGTTAATCACATCTAAAAATTACCCTCATGGCAACACCTTGATTGTTGTTTGAACAAACAATGGCACCATAGCCTAGCCAAGCTGACACCAAAAATCAAATATCACAAATTGTTATGTTTAAATCCATCAGACCTCTGTATGTTTAGTCTAATTTCTGAGTCAGCAAATGTATATTTAATTCCTTTTTTGTGCTAGACATTGATAATGCACTTTTATACTGAATAATGTCCCTTCCATTCGGGCAGCTCCTTGCAGCTTGGATCTCTTGAAACCACCAACTGCACATTTACAGGTAGCACCTAATAGTTCTTCGGAAATCATATCTGGGTTTACAAAACTTTTATGGAACTTAAAGGATAGTCAAGCACTTCACCAGCTAGTTTATACATGCGGATATAAGTGAGACCTAGAAAGTTCAAAGACTTGTGCAAGGTAACGCAACATCCCAGTGAACACAGGAGCAAGGCCAGCAGTCCTCCAGCTCCCACAGCCTGAGCTTTTCCAGGACCCACCGTTTCCCTCCTGGAAAGGAAGCGCTCTTCCATTGGTAAGAGTGTGAAGGTTCTTATTAAAATTCTAACATTGGAGGCCTGGAAAATTCCACATTTTTACCTTCCAGGATTTTTTTAGAGACTGGAAGAGAGAGGATTATTTTATATTTACAGCATGTGTCTAGCCAGATGAATAGTTACATTTTGTAGATGATACTGTTTTCAGATGATAGAGAAGTAAAGTACACATACCATTTATATAAATGCTGGCATTTCTATGCAAATAAACAAGGCAGTCCAAATAAAGTGCCTCTGTGTGTGCAGAGCTCATGAACTGTTCTTGGGGATTCTAATTTGGAAAATGAACCTAAGAGCTCTGGCTTCTCCTAAACCTATTCATCTCCTAAGCTGGTTTCAGCAAAACAGCAAATAAGTGGTGAGATGTTGAAATAAATAACATGTGATACTAATGCATGGAAAAGCACAGGCTCTATACGTCAGTCTGCACTGGATACGTGGGGAAAAGGCTGTAACGCACAGTGGTACTTTGGCTCACTTTGTGAACTTGACAGGATGGACAAAGGTTTGGGGGATGTGGTGGTTTTAACTTTAAAACTTGTTCTGGCTTTAGTGATTTCCCAGAACATTAAACAGAAAATAACTTGTTCAATTGTAGATAACGAAAAGCCAAACTTTATTCCATATGAGGGAAAAGTGCTTAGATTATTGTGTGTTTAGCCAACGTTACTGTGACAAAGAGTAAGTGGAATGCCTTGTGATCTCAGGGTAAGTAGGTGAGAGCATGGAGAAGGAGCCGCGGGGTTCTGAAGAGCCGATGAGTTGCAGTAAGAGTCTGGAACTCCACAGAGAGGACAGTGAGGAGGTTAGAAGATATGCTCAGAAAGACATAATTTGGCTTGGAAGTTCTTTATTAAAAAAGGTCAGTATTAAAATATACATCAAGAAATGTAATATGATTTTTTTTAAATAGCAAGTTGAACTGTCAATTGTATGTGTTGTTCACTGATTTTACCTACGAACACTCCCCTCCTTAGAACACATAATTCCTGACTCCCTGAGTCCTGGCTCTCATTTTCCACACACATTTTACTATGCAGAACTTACATTACTTATCAACATCACTCCTGGCCCTTGAACAATTTAGTTTCACTTCACCTGGTTTTATTTTGTGTTACAGTCCTGATTTCTAGCATATTATGAAGAAATCATAATGGAACCACATACACTTACTTGGATAACATTCAGAAACTAGCACTGAAGCAATAGGTGTTGGCTTCAGAAACACCTTTTCTGTTTCTTCGTCTGCTCTTTCTATCTATGTGTAATGTAGCATAATGTGCTGAGATCCACCACAGAGAGGAAAGTGTTCTGTGCAGTCACCTTATCTACCTCAAATAAAAACACAGGGATCCCACATTTAGCTCCTGGGGTGCGCGCGCGCGCGTGTGTGTGTGTGTGTGTGTGTGTGTGTGCATGTGCATGTGAATATGTGTTTTTATATGAAAGGTAAGCTGATTCAGGCTGAAGAGGAAAAATATCACTTTTTGAGACAGACTGTCCTCAATGATTTCTTTTCCAGGAACAGGTCACAAGTGGAAGTATTATTTATTTCCTGTTATAGAACTGAGGGGGATAGCTTAGTTTAGGAAGGTATTCTCTAATATGGAGTGTGGAGATTTCATAACAGAGGTTTTGTTGTTGTTTTTTTCATTTGTGCCACTGAGATATGAATATCCTGAGCACATTAAGTTTACAGCTATTTTGAGCTTTCTCAAGTAAATGATCCTACTGAACAAGTATAGACTTTCCTAACAGGCATCTTGATGGCTCCTGTCATGGGTTGAATTATGTCCACCAAAAGGATACATCCAAGCCCTAACCACTGGTACCAGTGACTGTGACTTTATTCGGAAACAGGGTCTTTGTAGATGTAATTAAGCTAAGTAGCTCCAGGTGATATCATTCTGAATATAGGCTGGACCTTAAATCCAAGTACTAGTTCTTTTTTTAAAAAAAAATTTTAATGGATTTCAGAGAGGAAGGGAGAGAGAGAGAGAGAGATAGAAACATCAATGATGAGAGAGAATCATTGATCGGCTGTCTTCTGCACCCCCCCTACTGGGGATTGAGCCCGCAACTAAGGCATGTGCCCTGACTGGAAATCAAACTGTGACGTTACAGTCCTGATTTCTAGCATATTACGAAGAAATCATAATGGAACCACATACACTTACTTGGATAACATTCAGAAACTAGCACTGAAGCAATAGGTGAATGATCTCCATTTGTGAAGTCACCATTTAGGGAACTGAACTTGTGCATTTTTACTGTTGTGACTCGTGCCACGGAAGGAGTCTTTCGCCCAGGAATTGTGTTGGCTTCAGAAACACCTGTTCTGTTTCTTCGTCTGCCGTTTCTATCTCTGTGTAATGTAGCATAATGTGCTGAGATCCACCACGGAGAGGAAAGTGTTCTGTGCAGTCACCTTTTCTACCTCAAATAAAAACACAAGGATCCCACATTTAGTTCCAGGTGTGTGTGTGTGTGTGTGTGTGTGTACATGTACATGTGAATATGTGTTTTTATATGAAAGGTAAGCTGATTCAGGCTGAAGAGGAAAAATATCACTTTTTGAGACAGACTGTCCTCAATGATTTCTTTTCCAGGAACAGGTCACAAGTGGAAGTATTATTTATTTCCTGTTATAGAACTGAGGGGGATAGCTTAGTTTAGGAAGGTATTCTCTAATATGGAGTGTGGAGATTTCATAACAGAGTTTTGTGTTTTTTTTCATTTGTGCCACTGAGATTTGAATATCCTGAGCACATTAAGTTTACAGTTATTTTGAGCTTTCTCAAGTAAATGATCCTACTGAACAGTTTTGTTGTTGTTTTTTTCATTTGTGCCACTGAGATATGAATATCCTGAGCACATTAAGTTTACAGCTATTTTGAGCTTTCTCAAGTAAATGATCCTACTGAACAAGTATAGACTTTCCTAACAGGCATCTTGATGGCTCCTGTCATGGGTTGAATTATGTCCACCAAAAGGATACATCCAAGCCCTAACCACTGGTACCAGTGACTGTGACTTTATTCGGAAACAGGGTCTTTGTAGATGTAATTAAGCTAAGTAGCTCCAGGTGATATCATTCTGAATATAGGCTGGACCTTAAATCCAAGTACTAGTTCTTTTTTAAAAAAATTTTTTTTAATGGATTTCAGAGAGGAAGGGAGAGAGAGAGAGATAGAAACATCAGTGATGAGAGAGAATCATTGATCGGCTGTCTTCTGCACACCCCCTACTGGGGATCGAGCCCGCAACTAAGGCATGTGCCCTGACTGGAAATCAAACTGTGACCTCCTGGTTCATAGGTCGATGCTGAACCACTGAGCCACACTGGCCAGGCCAATGACTAGTGTTCTTATAAGAGAAGGCAGAAAGAGAGATTTAAAACACACACATGCACAAACATACACACACACACACACACACACACAGACAGCTGTGTCAAGGATTGCCAGAAGCTGGGGGAGAGGCAGAGTGCATTCTCCCATAGAGCCTCAAGAGAACAAGGGCCTTTTCAGACCTCTTGCCCCTAGAACTGTGAGACAATACATTTCTGTTGTTTTAAAGTACCAAGTTTGTGGGAATTTGTTGCTGCAGCAATAGGCTCATCTAAGTGAGCTTAGGAAATCATCCGCTAAGAACTTCAGGAAGTTCTCAGGTGATAACTTCGTACTTGGCTGAGGTCTCACGACGAAGGAAGAAAGAAGTCCATGATATCTGGTCATTAATATGACCACTTTTTAGTTCACACGAATTAGTCCACATGGGTCGGGCCTGTTCTGTAACCATTTCAGAAGGATGCTACAGCTGACGTTTCCAGTCTAAGGCAGTTGAAGTATCAGGGCACCTCAGGACATGATGAGATTATGAGGAACAAAACTAAAAGAACAGTGGTAGGTAACAGGAGACATACACTCTTGGAGTCAATTGAGAGAATCACATTTCAAGGGACATGTAAATAATAAAATACTATTTTTATTATTATCATAGGGCAATTCAGTTGCATAGGTATATAAAGTTACTTTATAAATATTTGTGCTTTTTATATCTCATTGGCATTGGGAAGCTTATAAGAAAGACATTATAAAATGACTTAGGTCTGATAATTTTCCAGTAAGGAATGAAAACTAATCAATTAAGTGCATATTTTAAACAAATTTTAATCACAGAGAAAATGCAGGGAAACAATATATTGTTTTTTAAATAAGTATTGAATTAGAAATAAAATAATTTTATTTTACTTTTTAGCTATCTAGAGGAAGTATTTTACTGGACATTTCATAGTATTTACTGTATTCAGTGCTATACCTGCTCTAATCAGTTACAGATAACTAGGTTTTCTTCTGAATTTTAATTATAAACAAGCTGTACATTTAGCATATTCAGTTAGGAATTTATGCTTTGAGAAGGTTTTTTGCTTTACTGATTCATGTGAAATATACTATATTAAGTCAGAAAAAAAGTTGTTTTTGTTTTTAATTAAAAAATTAAATATAGCATTTGGGGTAGTGTGAAATAAACATGTTAGCCTGAACTAAACCTCTTCCAGGGAAACATTCTAAAAAGCTTACCAATGTACTACTTTTCAAAATTCTGCCTGATATTTGGTAATGGGCATCAATGAAATCTAGCATTATGTGAAAGTAAAAGTCAAGTCTGAAACCTGATTCTTGAATGTGAAAGAAAATGTAAAATTCATAATAAAATCTCTATAAATAAAGATGGATTTCATGAGATACTTTAACAGATTAACCAATATATTTTCTGTAAGCCAGAAACATCTATTCTACTCTGTGGTTAGGCTAGAAAATCTTTTGGAGGGAAAATGTGTTTTTGTGTTTTTTTTTAATTACTGGAGACATTTACATGAGTTAAGCTTCTATTTTTTTTTTTACTTAAACAATATAGAA
>NW_005370512.1:731917-734951 GCF_000412655.1 Myotis brandtii
GAAGGACTTGTATGCATGCATATAAGCATAACCAATGGACATAAGACACTGGGGGGTAGGGGAGGCCAGGGGATTGTCAAGGGCGGGGAAAAAAAAGGACACATATGTAATACCCTTTGTAATACTTTAAGCAATAAAACAATTAAAAAAAAGATATAATGAATATAACTATAGCAAGAAAGAGGGCGAGGGCACATTATTATTTCATTGTGGAAAAAAAAAAGCATTGGGTTTTTTTTTACATGTTGATTCAAGGGAAACAATAGTGACACTGTCCTGCTTTATAGTTTGTCTTGTGGCATTCACACCCAGCGCCTTTTCTGAGGCAAGATAGGAAAAATGCCTGTGAAATGTGAAAGATGGCTCTACAGAGTAGAAATATAATTTCATAAAATAAAAGGCTTATGGAATCCTTTTCAGTTTTAATACTTGGTTAAGTCTATACAAAAAAAGTTTACTGTCTAATTTATGGCACCCAACTTTTTTCTTATTTAGCCTCCACTTTATTTATTTATTTTAGAATTTATCATTAATTACTTGGCATACCTTTTGAACATCCCAGAATCTTCAGGAAACAAAAGCATTCATATGGAGGCACTCTTGCCAAAACTAACTGGCACTCAAGGAGAAACAGGCTACTATCTAGAATGAAAAAACAAATTTTAGTGATGTATCTTTGCTCTGAAAATCTTTAGTGAACTCACAATTAATTGCTTATGTACTTACTGTTAGTTCATATTTTAGAAAGACCTCTAAGTGAGCACCTTTTGTTTTATTTATAAAACAAAAATGTTATTGTTACTTTTTCAATTGAGATTTATCTTACACACAATCTTTTTATGCAGTAGTTGATAATATTTTTATGTTAATATTAGAATGTAAAATAGTGTCCATTTTCTTTTCTCCTTTCCAATAGTTGGAGCAATTGAAGCTAATAATTAGGCAGCTGAGTTCACTGAAAAAAAAAATGTCATAAGAGACTCTGTAGGCCCACAGTAAAACAGCAACCTATGAATGAATAAAGCAATTAATTCTGCTACTAGTCAAAATAGGATGGGCCAAACAGGTCTCTCCAAGGATAACATTTTATGTATCTCAACATTGGATGGGCTGATCATACTTCAAAAATCTCTATGAACATCATTTCTTAGAACTGTACATTCAGTAGACTGTCAGAGTTTGAGGTTATATAGTTGAACATGAATCTGAAGTGCAGAAATTCTTTGTTTCTGACTAAGGGCAGATACCTTTGCTTCAGTGTTTAAGTAAGCCATAGGCTATGATTTATGTGCTCTTATGGAGGTCCAGGAGCCTAATAGGGCATGTGCCAAAATAGGAAGCCATCTCACTTCTACATGGAATTGGGCTAAGGAAGTAGGATGTGTATTGTCATGATTTGGAGTATAAGTTTATTTATGCTTATAGAACCATACATAGGAGAAGACAGCAGAACTGAATAATCTTCAGTAGATTGCCATTCTATTAATCTTCTGGCTCCAATTCTAAACTCCTCTATTTAAAATTATAGTAAAGTGTTCCATGACCTCTCCAGCCATTCCTCTTTATCTTTAATTTATATATGGTTCACCAGCAACAATCAAGTTTCATCAAAATTCAAGGCAAGCTCAACTGGCTGTCAATTAGTATTTTAACCAGAGGTCTTGTTACTTTCACTAAACAAAATTAACATTTCTGAAAACAAAGTTATTGATGAAAGGGTTCCTTGTTTGTTTGTTTTAGAGCAAAGCATACTATTTTTTATGTAACTTATTTTATTTTTAATTCTTTATTGTTGAAAGTATTACATATGCCCCTTTTCTCCCATTGACCTCTCTCAGCCCTCCCCCTTTCCTGAAGCCCAGGCCTTCATCCCACTATTGTCTGTGTCCATTGGTTATGCTTATATGCATACAAGTTCTTTGGCTGATCTCCTACCCCCCAGCCCCTGCCCAGCCTCCCCTGCCTTCCCTCTGAGGTTTGACGGTCTGTTCCATGGAGAGCATTATGCTAAGTGAAATAAGCCAGTCAGAGAAAGATAAGTACCACACGATCTCACTCATTTGTGGAATATAATGAACAACATAAATTGATGAACAAAAATATATAACTTATTTTCAATTTTACCACATTGAGAATACTACACTCAAAATGATTTTATATAGTTTTAAAATAAAACAACATCAGTTTAACAAATGAATCAATAATTTCACCCTCTTCTTTGCTAAATTATTCTCACTCCTTTTTAAAGTTTCTTGTATAACCAATTTCCTTCAGAAGCTCAGCCCTCAATTATACATCAGTAAATGAAAATTTGTACTAAAAAAGAAAAATGAGAAAACTATATTGCTTTCAAGAGAAGAGAACCCTCATATTTCATATTAAACACTAATAATAGTACTTTCAATAATTAAGTCAAGAAAATTATGTTTTATTACATGGGATCTTTTACAGAAAGGGGCATATCATTTTATCTTCAACATCAAGCACAGGGCCTGGCAGAAAACATAAAGTTTACCCTCATTGAATGCTTTTGTAATGAGTGAATTAATAAATGCTGCAAGTAACTGGTAAGACAAAATTATCATGGATATTATTGGCATATATATGTTCTCTGACATTAATTTCTATAATATAATTCTACTATACTATAGAATGTTTTGATTTGGTTAATATTAAAAATCATGCATGTAAATTACCTTTAAAAATATTCCAGATTTGTTGAGGTATAATTGACAACATTATAACATATTTATTTTATTTTATTTTATTTTATTTTTTATAACATATTTATAGTGTACAATATGATGATTTGATGTATGTATTTCTCTGTGTATGTGATAATGCATAAGATCTACTCTCAGCAAATTTCAAGTGTACAATTCACTATATTAACAATAGTCACCAGGCTGTATATTATATCTTCAGAATGTATTCAAATTATGAATGAAAGTTTGTATTTTTTTAATTATTATTATTTTTTTATTGTCTAAAGTTTTACATATGTCTCCTTTTACCCCAATTGACCCCCCCACCC
>NW_005370512.1:734962-752205 GCF_000412655.1 Myotis brandtii
ACCCCCCGCAACCATTCCCACCCCGGGCAAGCCCCCACCACCCCAGTGTCTGTGTCCATTGGTTATGCTAATATGCATGTGTACAAGTCTTTTGGTTGCTCTCTACCCCCCCCCTGCCCCACACACACACCACCAATTGTCTCTAGATCAATCTATTCTTGTTCATCAAATTCTGTTGGTCATTATATCCCACATATGAGTGAGATCATGTGAAATAAGCCAGTCGGAGAAAGAAAGTTTGTATTTTTGATCAACATCTCCCCAGTCCCTCTGCCCCCCATAAAATGTCAACCATCACTCTATTTTTGTTTCTGAGTTTGCCTTTCTATTTTTAAAAATTTTCTACATATAAGTGATAGTATATAATATCTGTCCTTATCTGTCTGGCTCATTCTATATAATAAAGAGGTAATATGCAAATTGACCGTCATGCCCTCACACAAGATGGCCACCCCCATGTGGTCACGAGATGGCCACCACAAGATGGCCAGGAAGGGAGGGCAGTTGTGGGAGATCAGGCCTGCAGGGGGGGACAGTTGGGGGTGATTAGGCCAGCAGGAGAGGGCAGTTGGGGGTGACCAGGCCTGCAGGGGAGGGCAGTTAGGGGCAATTGGGCTGGCAGGGGCGTGGTTAGGGGGGATCAGGTTGGCAGGTAGAAACTGTTAGGGGCAATCAGGCAGGCAGGCAGGCGAGCGGTTGGGAGCCAGCAGTGCTGGATTATGAAAGGGATGTCCAGCTGCCCATTTAGGCCTGATCCCACTGGGCCTTAATGGGCAGTCGGACATCCCTCAAGGGGTCCCAGATTGGAGAGGGTGCAGGCTGGGCTGAGGGACACTTTAGGCCCAATCCCACATCGGGCCTAATCCGGCAGTCGGACATCCCCCGAGGGGTCCCAGATTGCGAGAAGGTGCAGGCTGGGCTGAGGGACCCTCCGTGCATGAATTCATGCACCGGGCCTCTAGTGTCCCTTATAAAACTCTCAACAAATTAAGTATAGAGACAAGATATCTCAACATAATAAAGGCCACTATGACCAGCCCACAGCTAACATCACACTCAGTGGTGGAAAGCTGAACACTTTCCTCTAAGATCCAAGAACAAGACCAGGATGCCCACGCTTGTTACTTATATTCAACAGTGTCCTGGAAGTCTTAGCCAGGGTAGTTAGGTAAGAAAATGACATAAATGGCATCTGACTCAGAAAAAGCTTCTTTAATAATGCACTAGCTAACATTCATTTCATACCTACTGATACTATTCCAAGCACTTGGCATAATTTAACCTCACAACTGCCTTGAAAGATAGTATTAACACCCGTATTTTATAAAAGAGCAACCCGAGACACAGAAAGGCTGAGTAACTTGGAAAAGGTTTTACAACTAATATGTTTCTAAGTCAGGATTCAAGCTTAGACATTCTAAACCACAATTGTGTTAGTGGCAATTTACAGTATTTCAAGAATATGACTTTTTAGCATAAAATTTGTTGTCATTCATCTGGCATCTTACATTTTGGAGGGAGTGACATTCCAGGCCAATCAATAGCTTTTGACATCCTTTAAATTATTCTGTAGACAATATGGGTCAATGTATTTTATGAGGTCATTTTATCTTGTATTTTGTAAAAGCAAGAAAAACAAAGTTGAGACGTGTTTACCATAGCTTAAAGATTCAATGGCCTTCCTCAAAGTTAAGCTGGTAAAAAAAAATGTCCAAAAAAGAATGAATTACAAAATAATCATTGCTTTATTTTTGAATATATGAGAATTTAAAATTTTTGATTACATTTCACCCTTCCTATCACTGAATTCCACACCTTACATACTTCCCCACCATGAATAAGTATATACACCATATTTTTAAAAAGCATTTCTTCTTCACAATCTCTAGCTGCTCCCACCCTGCTGTTGCTTCCTTTAGGAAGCCCAGGCACTCATTTTTCTCTCTGTGAGTAAGTAGAACATCTTTTTAAAAAATATATTTTATTGATTTTTTTTACAGAGAAGAAGGGAGAGGGATAGAGAGTTAGAAACATCGATTAGAGAGAAACATCGATCAGCTGCCTCCTGAACACCCCCTACTGGGGATGTGCCCGCAACCAAGGTACATGCCCTTGATCAGAATCGAACCTGGGACCCTTGAGTCTGAAGGCCGATGCTCTATCCATTGAGCCAAACCGGCTAGGGCTAAGTAGAACATCTTGATCATTCTCTGCACTCGTTGGTCAGGGACTCTGTCCTATTTGAGTACCTTTCTATCCAACACCCCTCCTGGAGTTTAATATTTGCTAATTAGATGTGTGTTGAATAGGCATTTGATACACAACATTGGATAAATAAACAGTTGTAGAAAAATATGAACATTGCACCTCTTAACATCCTATATAATAAAAGCCCAGTGACCAAATGGCAGAACGACCAGTCAACCAGTTGACCAGTCGCTATGATGTGCACTGACCACCAGGGGGCAGGCGCTCAATGCAGGAGTTGCTCCCTGATGGTCAGTGCGCTACCACAGTGGGAGCACCACTCAGTTGACCAGGATGAGAGGCTGCTCCCGCTGCGATCCCCGGGTGATGGATAGGAACCCGGGCTGCAATCATCGCCTCCTCCCCCCGGGCTCCTCCTCTTGCTCCCTGCTGCCTCCTCCGGACACCCGCAGGCCATGAAGCCTACCACTGCCGGACTCACAGAGCTGACCCTGGAGGCTGGGAGGCGGGTTTGTGGCCGCTGTGGGATTGAGACCTACTCCGCCGCCTCTCAGTGCTATTGTTCCTGGGCTCGGCCCCAACCAGGTCCCCTGGAGAGGTGAGTGCTCTGCACGGAAGATGCTGGACCAGGGAGCAGCCGCTCAGAGGGCGGGTCCACAGTTGCTCAGCAGACTGGGATGAGTGGTGCCGCCATAGCGGGCTGATCCCTGCAGGCCCCGTCCCCCACCAGTAATGAATCCCGTGCACCGGCAGGCCTCTAGTATCTTTATAAGGTCATGAATCCAATTAGAATTTTCATATGTGAAGACTGGACACAGTGAGCCGCAGTGGAATCATTGCAGCACTGTTGGTGCTGCTCTTTGTATTCTTCAATACAAATGGACAATGCAAGTCTGAGGTCAGGATGCCAGCATGACTGGTTTCTGGGGAGAACCTTCTTCTTGGCTTGTAGACAGTCACCTGCTCATCAAGCAGGCCCTACCCTCATGACTATCTACATCCAGTTATCTCTCAAAGTCCGTCTCCAACTATAGTCACATTGGATATTAGGGCTTAAACATATGATTTTTTTCAGGAACATAATTCACTCTATAAAACTCATCCTTAAAGAATACTAGGTTTTCATAAAAACTTTTCTATATAGATCTTTGCTCATGAAAAATTCATTTACCCTGAATACTGAAGAATGTACTTGTTTCACAGACGTTTCAGCTGAATTGCTCCTAGTGGCTGAGTGCTTCGTTTATTTTAGGGTAGAGCTTTGAATGAGAAAGAGGCCCCAGGCGGAGAAAGAACACTGCTCGGAGATGGCTGGACTGCCAGAGCTCTGAGAAGTTGTACTCCTTTCTTATCAGAGGCCCAAAGTGCTTCTAAATATTCCTGGAAGAAGATTTTGACATGCACTTTTAGGAGGGAGAAAGTAAAATAGAAATGCTTCTTTTATTGCTAATACTTATAAACTTTTCTTCAATCATTTAAAATCTGAAAATCTGATTTGTACCATAATGATTCTGTGCCAACTATCAATTTGGAAAGGATGAAGTCTTTTCAGACATGTGCTGAATATGTACCACTTTTGCTATTTAGATCACTCATTTTGAGTGTTTAATGTGTTGAAATATAGAAGGATACAATAGAACATAGTTTGTGAAGGAACAGAAAATAAATTTTCATTTATTTGATTGAAAATTTTTAGCAAATCCAATGATTTGACTCTGACCTTCTCTATGTGAAAATTTGGTTTACCTCATTTCCAAAGAAAAGGAGGCAAAATGTGTGTGTGTGTGTGTGTGTGTGTGTGTGTGTGAGAGAGAGAGAGTGCTAGATCAGTAAAATGTTTAATGATTATCAAAATGAGAAACAAGATATATATATGAGAACATAATATTAATGAGAACATTTAAATGCTGTGTCTTATTACCAAGTCTGCTGAAATGTGAGTTCTATGTAGACTTTGCACAAATCCAAGGAAAGCTCTAAATATGCTCAGTCTTCTAAACTCATGATATCGGGCAGGTATGTTTATGAAGACTTGTCCATACAGAACTGCTAGACTACAGGAAGCCCCATTTTCAATATGTCTGCATAACACCAATTAATATTAACAAGAAGTGTATCTGAACATGGAGAGACACAACCTTTTTAACTTTCTCTAATAAGTTATTTTTTTCTCTAATAAGTTATTACTGACCACAATGCTCATTAGTGCCACAATAAAAAGGAGCTACTGGTAAATAATAACAATTCTTTGTAGTTATACAGTGCCTTTGATCAGAACAGCTCAAAGCTTTCATGTCTCATTAATCTTTGAAATACTTCAGTGAAGTATGAGGGTATTAAGGATTAATACCTTCAGTCCATAAACTGAGAAACTGAGGCATTTGAAAGAAATGAACACAAGGTCATTCAATAATTTGGTGACAAAATCAGGGATATGATCTATAACCACAGATAATTAGAGCAAAGATTAAACAGTGCTCAACAGATACTAGTAGCTTCTGAGAAATTGCTGAGAAAGTTTATGTAACAGAGAAAACAACATTGCTTTAAAAGACATACTTTCCATTTAGTTTTTAATTAAATTATTTCTTCCATTTAGTAATGGAGAACTCTCCACAGCTTCCCATTTAGATGCTTTAATATTGGACAATTTCCTTGATATTTTTCTGTTTTGTATTTCTTCTATATGAACAAATAGTGTACAATTTCTAACAAACATGTTCAAATTAACTAGTAATAGGAAAAAGATGTAAATAATTATAACTCTATATCCATACCTATATATGTTTAGTCAATTTAATATCAGTCTATCTCACCCATTGATTCTGAAAAACATTCTATAAAAGGATAATATACGCTACTGTATTGAAATTTTTATGTGAATGGAGGTTAAAAGCATCAATCCTGAAATATTATAATTATTATTTTTAAAAACCAACCTCTTAATTCCAATTAGAAATTACACTCATAAAATGGCAGATCATATATTCTTCAAAACTTGTCTTAGGAGAAACCTCATTGTGTAGTTGATTGGAAAAATAAAAATTTATCTTTGACATGATTATTTTTCATTGCTCCTTACTCTGTTATGGTTACTAAAATTTTCAAAGGTGTGCCTTGGGTCCCCTGTAGAGTGGCAGAGTCTATAAAGGCTGGATTACCTTGTTTGCGCACAGACACACACACACACACACACACACACACACACACACACAGAATTTTGTATTTTATGTCTTTGTCCCTATTCCCTGTTGCTAGTATTTCAGTTTTATACATAGTAGACCTTTAAGACTGTTTGTTCATTGATTTCCTTGTTATTTGACTGAGGGTTTACCTTCCTCCTATTATCTGTTTTGTTTTTATGACACAACAAAGATCCTTTTTTATTGTCTTTGGTGTTTTTCAGATGAAACCTAATGTCCCTGCTTGTTGAAATGTAGTCCATCAACCTCTCTCAGGATACCTGAGATGCTAATTAAAATGCCTATTCCTGGGTACCAACACAGACTGTCTCATAATCTCTGTGATTAGAGCCCCAGAATGCATAAATTTAACACAAACCCTCTAGGAGACTGTTAATACACATTAAACTTGACTCTTTCCTTTCTTGTGATGATAGATAATACTTCTATGGTATTTACTATGTGTCAGGCATTCTTCCAAGTATGTTATGTATAACATATTGTTTAATTTTCATAGAAACAGAAATATTATGACTTAAAAATATCTTGCTAAGAATATGAATTACTGCTTTTCATATAGTTTAAAAATATGTTTTTATTGATTTCAGAGATGGAAGGAGAGGGAGGAAGAGATAGAAACATCAATGATGAGAGAAAGTCACTGATCAGCTGCCCCCTGCACACTCCTCACTAGGGATTGAGCCTACAACCTGGGCATGTGCCCTGACTGGGAATTGAACTGTGACCTGCTGGTTCATAGGTCAATGCTCAACCACTGAGCCATGCCAACTGGGCTCTCCATAAACTTTTGTAATGTACTAATCACATTACAAGGTCTATTTCTTAATTACTTGATAGAAGTTTCAAAAATAAGCCTTTACGCAGATTGAATTGCTTCTTAAAAAATTATCACTGGAATGGTAAAATTATTTCATTGAGATCTTATTGCATGTATAGTGTATTTCTTTGCTTTATCTTTTGGTCTCAGTTATAAATAATGATATATTTTCAAGAAAATTTTGGAATTTATAGTTATTTCTCCATTGTTAGTTTTCATTTTTAGGTTCTTAAAATTTTCTCATTAATAAATAATCTAAAAAAATCAACAAAAATTTTTCCCAAGGTTCCAGACAATATGGTATGGTGGTAGAAGTAAATGTGGTACTCAAATATTCCCACATCCACTTCAAAATTACAACTAAACTTCAGAACAACCATTATTCAGAACTTCCATGACATCCAGCTGAACAGAAGTTCTACAACTAAGGATATAAAGAAGCCACATCCCGACTGGTAGGAGGGGAGAAGACACAGGATGGGCTGGCACCACACCCGTGTGTGGCAGGTTAAAATTGGGCTTCGGAGGTCCCCCCTGAGGAGAAAGGGGTCCCAGCCCCACATTAGGGACCCAGCCCAGGGTTCCTGTATTGGGAGGAGAAGTCCCCATAACTTCTGGCTCTAAATACCACGAGAGATTGTGGCTGAGTGAGACAAAGGACTTCTGGAGTCCAAGGTGTTCCTCCTGAAGGCCCCACACCTGAACTTAGACGCATTTATATTGAGCAGCATCTTGAAATGCACCATGGCCATATGGGGAGAGACTGAATTGCCGGGATCGCGGGGGAGGAGGGGGCTTTTGGAGGGCTGGCAGAGGCCATTGTTTCTTTGCTGAGCTTTCCAGACATAGAGCCAATAGGCAGGCACCATATCTGAGTCTCCATAAACCTGTTTAACACTGTTCGCCCCATCTAGGTGATTTACTCAGATCTGATCCACCCAACCTGCACGCCACACCTAAGCCTTTACCTGTGGCTTTTCCATACAAAAGGCCTATCTTTGGCTCATGCTTCAGACTTTCCTAAAATCTCTCCAACAAGCAGCATCTGGCCTCAGTGTGTCCTGTACCTCTCACTAAGTGGCCCCAGGCTAGCACTAGCAGCAGACAGACTTGGTTCAGAGGTTGGCCTCTCCTGGGCACCTCCAAGCCCAACATTAGCAATCATCTGCAGGTGCTCAGTAGCTCATGTCTGGTAGCAGCTGACCTTGGCCTTCAACTCCTGGAGGGCCCCAAAGCCAGTGCACCTGGTGGACAACTTCAGACTAGGTCAAAGCACCAGCCAACCACTGTCACAAGCAACACACTCAGTGTGTGCCAAAGCCCTGGTGTAGTAAGTTTTGCTCTCTGGGTTAGTTCCTGCACTGCTGATTTTCCACAGTGGTCACAGCCAGTACTCACAGCCAATCAATCTGGGGGTAAATCCTTCCTATTGAGTTGCCAATAGCAATCAAGGCTTAACTACACAGAAGGGTGCACACCACCCACACAGGGGGACACTTGTAGTGCCCAGTCAGGTGATCAGTGAGGCTGTGCCACTGTATGTTACAGGACACCTATTATATAAGACCACTCTACAAAGACTGGAAAATGTAGTAGCTCTACCTACTACATAGAATCAAACACAGAGGCAGCCAAAATGAGGAGACAAATAAATATATTCCAAATGAAAAAACAAAACTATAGAAAAAGAACTAAACAAAATGGAGACAAGCAATCTACAAGAAACAGAGTTCAAAACACACATGATAAGGATGCTCAATGAACTTAGGTGTAGAGAAACTTAGTGAGAACTTCAACAAAGATATAGAAAACATAAAAATGGAGATAGAACACATAAAAAAGAATCTGTCATAAATGAAGACTACATGAACTGACATGAATGGAGAACACATTACAGGGAACAAACAGTGGAGTCACCTGGCTGGCATGGCTCAGTGGTTGAGCATCAAGCTATGAACCAGGTCACAGTTCGATTCCTGGTCAGGGCACATACCCAGGTTGCTGGCTTGATCATGATTCTCTTTCATCATTGATGTTTCTATCTCTCTATTCCTCTCCCTTCCTCTCTGAAATCAATAAAAATATATTTTTTTAAAAAAGGAAGTCACAGCTCAATTCCCATTCAGGGCCCATGCCCAGGTTGTGGGCTTGATCCCCAGTTAGGGGCATGCAGGAAGTAGCCAATCAATGATTCTCTCTCATCATTGATGTTTCTATCTCTCTCTCCCTTTCCTTTCCTCTCTGAAATAAATAAAAAATATGTTTTAAAAATCATAGTGGAATAGATGCAGCAAAGGATCTAATCAGAGATTTAGAAGATAAGAAAGCAGAAAACACCCAATTAGAACAGCAAAAAGAATCCAGAGAAATGAGGATAGTATAAGCAGCCTCTGGGACAACTTCAAACATATGAATATTTGCATTATGGGGGTTCCAGAGGAAAAGAGAGAGAGCAAGAATTTGAAAAGTTATGTGAAAAATAATGATGGAAAACTTCCCTTTGCTGGTGAAGGAAATAGACATACAAGTCCAGGAAGCACAGAGAGTCCTAAACAAGATGAATCCAAAGAGGCCCACACCAAGACACATCATAATTAAATGCAAAGATTAAAGACAAAGAGATAATTTTGAAAGCAGCAAAACAAGACAAGGCAGCTCCCATAAGGCTGTCAGCTGATTTTTTTACAGAAAATTTGCAGGCTAGAAGGGATTGGCAAGAAATATTCAAAGTGATGAAAAGCAAGGACCTACAACCAAGGAGGACATCTGTAATAGTTTCAATAATAAATATAAATTTAAAATAAACCAATCCTTAAAAAAAGATGTTGGTTCAACCATTTTGTCAAAGTTGTGGCCCTACTGAGACATTCCAAGCTCTAGCAGCTTCCGGGCCAGGGTATTTGTCACAAGACCCTGGGGGTACACCTTGGCATATGGGTTCATTAAAGTGAGGGGTTATCAAGTCAATCAATGACTTAAGAGGCATAAAACTTAAGTAATACCTGCTTCTATGGTAGGTCTGTTTATTTGTTTATAATTGAAGAAACATTTGTTGATCTGTTTCAGACACTATGCTCGAGATTATAGGAGGAACAAAGGTGAACAAGACACATTGTCTTCAAAGAGTTTCTATCTAGAGCAGTGGTTTTTCAATGGGGATGTTTTGCCTCCCAAGGACATTTGGCTATGTCCAGATACATTTTTGGTTATCACAACTGGGGACGAGTGGGGAATTGGGAGGTGGTATAGCATCTAGTGGGTAGAGGCCAGGGATGCTGCTGAACATACTAACAAAACACAGGACTGCCTTCACAACAAAGAATTACCCAATCCAACCAATTTAAAATGTCAATAGTACTGAGGTTGAGAAACTATGATATAAAACAAGTCGTGCAAGATATGAAAAAAAGGATCGATAATACATAAAGAGCTATTAAACCCAACAAGAAAATGAACAACATGCTAGGCATATTAAAAGATGCTCTATGTCTTATGTCATTAGAGAAATTAAAACAATGAGATACCACTACCACCTATTAGACTGGCCAAATTCCATAACACTGATAACCTCAAGTGCTGGGGAGATTGCAGAGCAAGCGGAACTCTCATTCATTGGGGGTGGGAATGTAGACTGATACAGCCATTCTGGAAGACAGTTTGGCAGTTTCTTGCAAAATTGAAATACTTTTACCATATTATTCTGCAATCTCTTTTCTTGATATTTACCCAAGTGTGTTAAAAACTTATCTCTCTATATAAAAGCCTAAGTGACCGTCCAACTATCTGACAGTCCGACCGATAGCTATGATAAGCAATGACCACCAGGGGGCAGATGCTCCAACCAGTAGCTATGATGCGCACTGACCACCAGGGGACAGATGCTCAATGCAGGAGCTGCTGAGCTGTGATGACTTGGCAGCTGTGGTTCTCGGGTGACGCACCTGAAACCAGATAGGAGGGAGCCCAATTCAGGGGTGCGTCACCTGAGAACTGCCCTCTCTCAATCTGGGACCCCTCAGGGGATGTTGGAGAGCCAGTTTGGGCCTGATCCCCACAGGCCAGGCTGAGGGACCCCACTGGTGCACAAATTAATGCACGGGGACTCTAGTGTTTACATATAAGCCTGCATACTAATGTGTATAACAATTTTATTCATTATTGCCAAAACTTTGAAGCAATTGAGATGTTATTCAATGGTGAATGAATAAACTGGGGTATATTCAGACAATGGAATATTTTTTAGCAATAAAAATAAATGAGCTAATGAGCCATGAAAAGACATCGAGGCACCTTGAGTGAATATTACTGAGTGAAAAAAAGCCAATCTGAAAAGACTACAACTATATAAAAATCTGGAAAAGGCAAAATAGGGAGGCACTAAAAAGATCCAGTTTGATTAGATGGAGGGGAGAATAGGCAGAATATAGAGAATTTTTAGGGCAGTGAAACTATTCTGTATGATACTATAATGCTGGACACATGCTAATATATGTCTGTCTGAGCCCATAGAATGTACAGCACCAAGAGCGGACAACAATGTAAACTATGGACTTTGGGTGGTAATGATGTGTCAATATAGGTTCATAGATTTTGACAAATATACCAGTCTGGTGTGGGATTTTGATAGATGGGGATACTTTGAGTGAGTTGGGACAAGGACTATATGGGACATCTTTGTATTTTCTTCCCAGTTTTGCTACAAAAATAAAGCTTCTATAAAAATGAAGTATTTTTAAAAACTGGTACAAATCTTGAAATGTGTCATAATGATTATGTCATTATGGTTATGAAGAAAATGCCTCCTTTTTAAGAGATGTATTCTGAAATATTTAATGGTGAAATGACAAAATGGGTTTGATTTACTTTAAAATTTTCAGTATATGTATATCTAAATAAATTATATATTTAGATATATGTATATACTAGAGGCCTGATGCATGAAATTCATATAGAGACCACCGCAGCTGCCTCTGCCTCCTCTGCCTCAGCCTTGGCCTCTGCCACAGCGGCTTTGTCTGGAAGCTCATCCAAAAGGACATCTGGAAGGACATCTGGTCTAATTAGCATATCATGCTTTTATTATTATAGATATACAGAAATATAGCTAAAATTAACCATTATTAAATCTAGATAATGGGTATGTAAAAATAATTCTCTCTACTACTTTATTTTTAAAATCCTCATCTAAGGATATTTTTAATATAATTTTTAGAAAGAGAGGGGAGGAGAGACAGAGACAGAGAGAGAGAGAGACATCATTGTGGGAGAGAAACATCAATCAGTTGCCTCCCATACATGCCAACCTGGGATCAAACCCAGAACCTAGGTATATGCCCTGACTGGGAATCAAACCCACAACCTTTTGGTGTACAGGACAACACCTCAACCATCTGAGCCACTGGCCAGGGCTCTACTACAAAATACATATATTTTGACACTGTTCATAATTAAAAATAAAAAGAAATGCTTTAATCCAGTGATGGCGAACCTTTTGAGCTCGGTGTGTCAGCATTTTGAAAAACCTTAACTTAACTCTGGTGCCATGTCACACATAGAAATTTTTTGATATTTGCAACCATAGTAAAACAAATATTTATATTTTTGATATTTATTTTATATATTTAAATGCCATTTAACAAAGAAAAATCAACCAAAAAATGAGTTTGTGTGTCACCTCTGACACGCGTGTCATAGGTTCGCCATCACTGCTTTAATACAATTACCACACATTAGTTTTGAATGTCTGTCAGCTAAGACCATTTAGCTCATCAGTCCTCAACTCTGGCAGAACACCATAATCACATAGAAATTAATTAAGTCAGACTTTCTGGGGTAGCAAGGGAGTAGGACCGGGAATCAGCATTTTAAGAAGCTCAAATATGCATCAAGAATTGAGAATCACTGTTCTAACCACTCTACTTCTAGTTTCTGGAAATAAATAATGTAATGAACAATTTCTCATGTAACCTGCAAGCTCAGTTAGTTAGCTGTCAGCCATTTCAAACAATAAAGTAAGCAGTTAAGTACCAGGGTAGTCTCATCTTCCTAAATTCTAGCGATCCATAGTAATTCCTCACTGATGTGGTTATGTACGATAGGCAGATAGATAAATAGATCAATTGATAGAGAAATGATTGTTAGATAGAGATATAGATGATTGATAGATAGAATAGATATCAGGTAGAATTATACATATATATGTCTCAGATTTACTGAGTACCTACTATGTGCCAAGCATTG
This sequence comes from Myotis brandtii, assembly GCF_000412655.1. Classification (NCBI taxonomy): domain Eukaryota; kingdom Metazoa; phylum Chordata; class Mammalia; order Chiroptera; family Vespertilionidae; genus Myotis; species Myotis brandtii. Next base: position 747,431 of record NW_005370512.1, read on the forward strand.
TGGCAGGAAATTTCGTTACCTCATTTATTTATTTACTTTTTGCACAAAACCCTGAGAGAGAGGTGTGATGATTCCCATATTTCACATGGAGAAACTGAAGCTGAGAGCTTGTTATTCTCTACTTGTTTACCCAGAATTCCCAGATGTCCATTTATTCTGGACTCCTCAGAGTTTCTTTCATTCCATTCTTTGAGGCAGATTCCGTAGCATTTTGTTGTAAGCAGGCACACATAAATACTCTCCTATCTGTGTATCTGTGGATTCTTTCATTCTTTCTGGCTTTCCTTTAGGGTCATTAAAACCCAAGTCTCACATGTAAGAGAATTGACTAAAATATATTTAAACAGTATGCCATTCAAATTATTTCTAAAAAGCAATTTTCAACTGTAGATTTAGAAACCAACAAATCTATTTTAGCTAGCATAATTTCTGATGAACTAATTTAATCTGTACAAAATTGCATAAAGCAAACTTAAAACAAGCCTACATCAATTTTTTTTGCCTTTGGATATAACATTATATTTTAAAAAATGAACCAAATAGAGTAATTAGCCCCCAGGCAGAGCAAATGACTCTAATAGCCATCTCCCACGCATTCCTTTGGTGAAAAGATTGAAAATGAAAATAACAACATGGCAGCCCATGGGTTAAAGCTCTACATGTGCCCTATTAAGTAATGATTCGGAATATTAATACAGAGGGTTACCTTTACAGAAGTTCAAAAGAGAATAGAACTGATATCGTCCCTTTTGGCTGCATGGTCTGATGGACCATGATTTTCAGTTCTCAAATTATCTGATGAGGAGATTAGAATCTTCCCTTAAATGGGGCTTGTGACCCGAGTGCCTGGAGGGTTTATCCCAGTTTCTCCCCTCGCCCTCTTTCAACAGCCTCAGTATATTTGCAATGTAGGAGAAGTGGTCTCTCCTAGAATTTTTGCCTCATTTTCTGACCACTTCATCTATGATCCAGAATAGTTTGTGGTTTTTCTCATTCTCCTGTGCTGACCTCTGTATTCAGTATGTCATGTGCCTTATGTTTTGGGCATAGGCAGTCTCTCTCAACTTTCTTGTTCCATTCCTAATCTCTCTTGTGAGTACGCAGTTATGGCCCATGGAAAAGAATTGGTGGTTGGGTACAGACCTCTCCTCTTCTCTCCTCTCATCTTGTCTTCTCTCCTCTCCTTTGCTTTAGCTCCAAGTGCTTCTAAAAATTTATGCCAGCCCACTCCTGGTCTTAAAAAAGTAGAGGAATAGTTGTGCCTTTTTTACCCATGTCTATGGCAGCTTCTGTCTCCTCTCACTGCTCTGATGAAGATAAAAACTGCCATGGGTCTCTTTTGTCCTAGAAGAGAATTATAATTTTATGGATTTTATTTGATTATGTTTATTTGTGAGCAGTATTCAGTATGTCATGTGCCTTATATTTTGGGCATAGACAATCTCTCCCAACTTTCTTGTTCCATTCCTAATCTCTCTTCTGAGTACTCAGTTATGGCCCATGGAAAAGAATTGGTGGTTGGGTACAGACCTCTCCTCTCCTCTCCTCTCCTCTCATCTTGTCTTCTCTCCTCTCCTTTGCTTTAGCTCCAAGTGCTTCTAAAAATTTATGCCAGCCCACTTCTGGTCTTAAAAAAGTAGAAGAATAGTTGTGTCTTTTTACCCATGTCTATGGCAGCTTCTGTCTCCTCTCGCTGCTCTGATGAAGATAAAACCAGCCATGGGTCTCTTTTGTCCTAGAAGAGAATTATGATTTTATGGATTTTATTTGATTATGTTTATTTGTGAGCCCAGCTCTCAAATAGGCTTTAAAAACCTATGATTTTTATAGATTATCTAGGTTTGTTTTATTTTTAGGGTAGGGGGACATTCTCTGAAGAATTTTTATGTCTTAAGTAGAAGCAAAAGTCTTTCTTGGCTATATCTTCAAACTCTTTTTCCTTTGATTTTCTCTTTACCAAACTATTATTTTGACTCACAGTCAGTTTAATAACAAACTAACACAATGGCAACTGTTTCTTGACCATACACCCTATTTTCTCTCTGTCCATAAATATTTATTTTCCTAACCTCCAGACTATGAGAATAATAACTCCTTGTTTCTCCATTTATTTTCCCTCAGCCTTTTCTCAACCCACTAATATTTAATTTCTAATATAGCCACCACCAAGACTATTCCTATTTCTGTGACCTACAATTGCCAAATCAATCACTTTGCAATTTGTATTTTATTCAACCCACTGCATTAAAAATATTAGAAACTTTGACTTTCCTGAAACTCCCATATTGCTTGATTTTATGAGTTCTCTTATTCCTTTAAGTTCTTTTCAGTCTATCTTTAAAATGTTGTTTTTCCTGGGGTTCTTTCTTCCCCAGATTCTTTTCATGCTTTACCCATGTACTGTGGGCCATCTCATCCATGTCCTCAACAGCTTCAGCTTTTAACTAAAGATGCAATTTATATCTCTGACCCAAATCTCTCTCCTGCTCTCCAAATCTGTACATTAAACTGCCTTCGAGACAGGCCCTTGGATGCTCCTGTATCCTACCTCAAACCTCTTCTTTTCCTCAGCTCATTGAAAATTACACCATCCTCTCTGTGATTATCCAAACTAGAAACCTGAATGTCATCCTCAATTTCTATCTTCTTGATCAAATAAACCACCCAGTACTATTTATTTACCTTCCATGGGTTTCTTTAACCTGGGTCCTCCTCTCCAATCCCTTTGTCATTCCCTAAAGTTGCAATCCCTACCACCTGTCACTGTGACTGTACCTTCTTTACCCAGCTCTGTGCAGTGCCTCAGTCCCCCACACTGCTGCCCGAGACTTTCTAAAATGACAATCTGATCAGGTTGCCCCACACACACATTTCAAAGCTGTAATTTCCCCCTGCTCATCTGTAATACTTAGCACATAAGAGACACTCAAAGTTTTGAAAGAATGAAAGGTAAAGCTCAAAATAACATTGAAATATATGGAAGACCTTTTGTTCTCTGATCCTTGCCAACTTCTCCACTTGACCTCCTACTCTTCTGCCTTTTGCCCTTCATAGTCTAGCAGCTATCAAATTGTTTGTGGCTCCAGACTAGGCTTCCTTGCCATGGACATGTTGTTTCTCTATTTTGCGACTCCTGCCTTGTTGGCCTCTCCAGGTAAAACTCAAGTGATCCTTACCTTCAGTTTGAGACTGAGCTTTCAAAATCTTCATTCTAGCAATTAATTCTCCATTTGTTTACAGATTAGACTCCCCAAAATGATACATTCCTATAAGGGGAATTTTGCCTTTTCTACCTATTATCTCAGCATCTAGTAAATTGTTTGGTATACAATAAAAGCTTTAAAATAAAGTAAAAAAGGAAAGGGTGTGAATTTCAAATCATGTTATGGTATACTAAACCAGGAACTGGTTGTGACATGTACAGCCTGTGGGGTTGGCTTATTTCTTATTTATTAAAGATACTTTTTCTTGGTTGGAAGGAATTTATTTAAGACTGGAAACACATTTAGGCAGGCAGTGATAAGGGACAGAAGATGTTAGGAACATCATCATTTTTCTATTTCTAATTTCTGTTTCCATTGTGGAAGTGTCAGAGAAAAGCAGTTGTGGGAGTATGACAGAAAAGCCTAGCTATACAGTGAAGGTTGGGTACACACAGGAAAGCCCAATACATGCCCTCACCCCCCCTACTGTCTGTGTCCATGGATTCTGCTTACTAGTATATGCATGCATACAAGTCCTTTGGTTGATCTCTTACCCCACCCCCCTACCTTCTTTTTGAGGTCTGATGGTCTGTTCTATGCTTCTCTGTCTCTGGATCTATTTTTGTTAATCAGTTTATGTTGTTCATTATATTCCACAAATGAATGTGATCATGTGTTATTTATCTTTCTCTGACTGGCTTATTTTGCTTAGCACAATGTTCTTCAGGTCCATCCATGCTACTGCGAATGGTAAGAGTTCTTTCTTTTTTTATAGCAGCGTAGTATTCTATTGTGTAGATGTACCACAGTTTTTTAATCCATTCATCTGCTGATGGGCACTTAGGCTGTTTCCAAATCTAAGCTATTGTAAATTGTGCTGCTATGAACATGAGGGTGCATATATCCTTTCTGATTGGTGTTTCTGATTTCTTGTGATATATTCCCAGATTTCCTTTTTTTTTTTTTTTAAATTTAAGAGTAGAGGCCCAGTGCACAAAATTTGTGCATGGGTAGGGTCCCTAGGCCTGGCTGGTGATCAGGGCCGATCTGTGGGGCGACTGGTGGGGTGATTGGGGGGACCCCTCTGGCACCCACCTTGGCCAACCTGGGGCCTGCAGGCTGGGGGCAGCTCCTGCATTGAGCATCTGGCTCCTGGTGGTCAGTGTGCATCATAATGACCGGTCATTCCACTGTTAGGTTGACTTGCATATTAGGCTTTTATTATATAGGATTGGTAGATTCATAAGAAGTCCCCATTAAGATCTGTTTCCTTATCAGCTAAAGACATTGCCAAACTCTGAACATAATAGTTCCTCAGCCAGGAGTATCCCAAAATGGATAAGTGGGTTAGCATGATAAGATGTTCAGAGAGCATTGTGGTTAGTAGTAAAGGCTTTATTCATTCATTCATTCATTCATTCATTCATTCATAACCCTATACTCATCTTCCTAGGTGAAAACAAGAAAAATAAATGGTAAAGTAACAAAAATTGGCAGATAAATATGTATATGTAGTCTTTTTATATATGTGTTATATATAGTCTTTTATATATGTATATATACATATGTGTG
>NW_005370512.1:752601-778765 GCF_000412655.1 Myotis brandtii
TCTTGCCTGCCGCCTGGGTTTCCGATCACCATTTTTCCATTCTTCCCCTCTTGCCTCCCATCATTGCAGGATATGCAAATTAGCCGCCACTTTGTTGGCGGTTAACCGCCATCTTGGCTGGCAGTTAATTTGCATATCGCCCTGATTAGCCAATGGGAAGGGTAGCGGTCGTACACTAATTACCATGTTTCTCTTTTATTAGATAGGATATACACAAAGTCTAATATTCTGTGGTGCTACAGATAATAATTATGTGTAATTATATTAGACATGGATATTTATTATTCAATGAGGGTCATGACCTAAGTACTTTATATTTCTTGATTGATGCATTGTTCACATTAAAAGATGGATAAATATTACAACTTTCACTTTAAAGATGAGGAAACATAGACTCAGAGATATTAAGTAATTTGCCTAAGGTCACAACGAATAAGAGCAAACCAGAATTTGAACCTAATTGACCTAGCTATAGCACACATGCCATGAAGTAACAAAACTAATCTCAGTTAGTTACTGGAGAAAAGTAAGTGATGAAACAAATTTATATTGAGATATAGCAGAATAGTAGTATATTTGACAAATTCAAATCCCTACCAAGTGAAATTTCTGGCAGATTAACAAATAAAGATTAATAAAGTGGGAGAATCTGAATTATTGTTTTAAATGTTAATGCACTCATTGTCCCAAAAGGATGATTGATTAAGTTGAATTAATTTTTCCTGGAAAAAACACAAATATGGACATTCTATTTCCTATGATTCTATGGTTCTAAATGAAATGGGATTATCACATAGATAATTAAAACTAAAAGAATACATTAAAGAATACATTAAAGCATTTTGCATAATAATTTTGTTTTCATGCTTTCAGTTCAGATTATTTAAATACACATACCCAGGTATATAAAATTTAATGATATGTGAGGGTTGATGGGAAAACAGAAGACCATGCTCTAAGTTAATGAATGGGCATTCACAATTACAGCTTTTGGGAGAAAGCCTTAATTCAATGGCCCGGAGAAATATACTAATTAAGGAGTGAAAACTAAAGGCAGTTTGTCAAATATTTTTTTTGGAATTCAAAATATGTAGAATATTTTGGAAACACTTCTTTTTCATGAAATGAATAGTTAAAGCTTAAAATTAGGCATCTGGAGCCTAGGGGGAAATAAGAAGGAAAGGATAAATAAAATAATGCCAGAACTGTAGAACTGTGACATGTGGCTGCATAGAACATTGATTTATTTTCTTATGGAGTAGATGCCAATAAGTGACCCACTGCAGTTAAGTTAAATGACAATATTAGAGCCATGTCAGACCTTTTTGTAATTCCCCTAAGGCCAGCTTTAGTATGATTATTTGCCTCAAGGTCCTATTCCAACACTGATTACCACTCAGTACATTGTCAAACAGTGAACAGATAACGAAATTGTAAGTGAATGAATAAATACACAATGCTTTTAGGTTTCTAAAATCCACATGTGATGATTTTTCTTATTTGTGTTTCAAATGGTCTGTACTTCCACCTGACTGGACACCATAGGTTGAGTGATTAATCCATGAACTCCTCAATGGGCTCCGAACTGAGGTTATGTTCATTGGTCAGTTTGGATCAGTCACCTCAGCCTCAAGGGTGGGGTTGGCCTCAGCTTCCTGGGCACAGGGCTCTGTTTAGGAGGGGTGAGCACCCCCAAAATACTTAAATTCTAAGAACAATAATGCCCATCTTACATTTTTTGCAAGAATTAAAAATATGTATTTTCACTCTGTCGTTAATGTAGCTTCTCAGCTTTCCTTGTGGGACATGCTCCTGGTCCTTGCCTCCTCTTGCTTCCTTCTTCCTAAAATGTCATCTTTCTTCTTTTTGTAGGTTGCATGATCATAGATACCTGTACAGTTTTAAGTAATTTGAGATATCATAATCTTTGGCATTAATATATAGTTCTAAAGGACTGGTTGCCAAATGATGGGAGTTAGAAATGCAGAAGCAGGAATTTTAAGAAAGAGGCAAGGTGAGCAGGCTGTGGAGGAAAAAGGCAGATTCTGATCTGAAGCCCATGCATATGCCGTTTGGAACCCCTGAAATGACCTCAGAGAATATAGTTCTCCTAAAAATCTTAAGTATAGAAGAGATATATAAATATATGATCATTTCAGGGTGTTTCCCTAGAGGATCAAATCCATTTTGGCATAAATACATTCTTTTAAATGTAAAAATGTGTTTCCTTGCTGAACACATGCAAATATATACAAAACATCCCCTACTGAAGATCTTCAGTACCTACCAGGTAACATGTGTCAAGCATAAACTACTTTAACACAATCATAGCCACTCTCCCTGCTTCTGTTCTCTCTTTGCTCGAATTCATTCCAGAATTTGTGTTTAATGTACAACTCTGATAATTTCACTTCCTCAGTCAAAAATCTTAAATAACTTCTCAGAGATGTTCCTGCTCAGGTAATTATTTTTTGAGGGAAGCATCATAGTATAGTGGACGAACTTGGGTTTTACAGTCAGAGTAATGGATTTAAATAGACTCTAAATCTTATGACATATTGAGTCTCAGACTCAATTAAGTTCTCAAGGTATTCATTTTTAATAAAATGGGAATAATAATTTTTATCAAATAATGTTGCCACAATAATGATGTGTAATTAAATAGAAGGATCTAATAATTTCTATTAAAATAATAAAATATTAGCTATTAAATAATATAATAACAATCCAATATCTTTATTAGTCAGGAATTCCCATTTAATTCTGTACCTTGTTGTATTTTGTCATAAACTTAAGCAAAATTGTCTTGTAGACAAAGGCTTTTCTTATATCTCTTATGTAATAAGGACTTAGAAATATGTTACCTGAATATTAAAGAAACACTTATTAAGCACCTTAAATGTAAAAGTCTTTTTTTGTGTGAACTGAGGGCATTAAAAGACCAAATGTGTGTGTGTGTGTGTGTGTCTATATAATATGACACTATTATTTAAAGTGATTCTCATTTATTTGGTATAAATGTCAGAGGGTCATTTTTAAGATTTACATGGTTTTATAAAATAATATATACATAATCTCCATCTATGATTTTGAAGAATGTGTTTTCAGTCCTCTATTCATCTTGCTCCATGTTTTAGTTCTATTATTTCACTTAATAGGTCTCCATCCTTGAAACTTCCTAAGGATTCCTCTTGTTCTATGATAAAATCTAAGTAGGCGTGCTACCCAAGTTGGACTATCAGCTTGTTTATCCTCAATGAATATCAAGCTCCTTCTTCAGAGAATTGTTACTGGAAATAATATAAAGTATTGAGGAAGTCTTCAAATAAATTATCTGAATGTAAAGGGGAAGACAGATACAGTGCCAACAAAATGACCCATATGTTTGAAAATCCTCATAAATATAATAACCCCAGAGTAAACATACAAATTTATAAATATTAAAGAAAGCTCTCCTCCCAATACTCTTTTGTCATTTATATTTAGTAGCTTTATTCAGAAAATATACTTTTTTGTTATTGTGGAAAAAACCCTCAGTAAAGAGTTATGTGATATTTTTTAAAAAGTTTTTATTTTTTTTTCCTATTGCTGCTACCTACTTAGCTCCAATACTCCTAAGGCAGTGGTAGGCAAAATGCTGCTCTTTGGCCCCTTGAGTGTGGCTCTTCCACAAAATACCACGTGCGAGCCCGCACGTATAGTGCGATTGAAACTTCATGGCTCATGCGCAGAAGTCAGTATTTTGTGGAAGAGCCACACTCAAAGGGCCAAAGAGCTGCATGTGGCTCACAAGCTGAAGTTTGCTGACCAGGGCTCTAAGGTAATTAGTGTGAATTAAAATTTACATCACCAACTTTAAGATTTGTTAAATATGAAAAATGAAAATTTACACAATGTAGTGAATGATTCAAATTTAAAATCCTTTCCATATTTAAAAAATATATATCTTCTGCAAAAGATTTGTCACAGGCTCATAGATGAACCTGAAACATTGATACTATGATTTTTTTAAAAAAATTCTCACCTTAGGGTATATTTTGCATTGATTTCCAGAGAGAGTGAAAGGGTGGGAGAAGAGGGGTTGAGAGAAAGAGAAACACCAACAGGAGAGAGACATCGATTGGTTGCCTCCCACACTCGCCCCTGGGACTGGGGAATCTGTAACTGAGGTAAGTGCCCCTGACCCTCTGACTTGGAATACAGTCCAGGGCCCTTAGGTTTGCAGGCTGACACTCTAACCCAGCCGTGGGCAAACTACGGCCCGCTGGCCGGATCCGGCCTGTTTGAAATGAATAAAACTAAAAAAAAAAAGACCATACCCTTTTATGTAATGATATTTACTTTGAATTTATATTAGTTCACACAAACACTTCATCCATGCTTTTGTTCTGGCGGCCCGGTCCAGTTTAAGAACCCATTGTGGCCCTCGAGTCAAAAAGTTTGCCCACCCCTGCTCTAACCACTGAGCAAAACCAGCCAGGGCTATGATCTTTTTTTTTTTTTTTAATTAGGTAAAAATATTATTAACTATGACTCAATCCCATTTTATTGTTCAGTAAGGCTTCATAGATATAACAAATTTGCTAGGGTGATGAAGAGCTTTTAAAGTATTACTGTGACCACAATGACAATGATTTTACTTCTGTTTAATTTTCCATTTTCCATTTCTCTCATAAGAATGTAATGTCTATGAAAAAGTTCAATCGAGAGCATGCTCATGGTGTCTGATCCTTTCCTTTTGAAACTCATATTTTAAAAAATATTCTTAAGTACACTGAAAAGCTCTCCAGCTTTGTTTCCCCTCTCTTGGGTCAATTCAATAAAGAGACTTAATGCAGCAGGATTATATTAGAGAAATATAAAAAAAGGAATTGTGTCTTTAAGTAATTGTTCTTAATGATGCTGAACTTAGAATAATAATCATGAAGTGATGTTGTTTGGAACTTCTTGACCCAACATTCTACTCTGAGAACTTCAAACTCATTTTTAAAAAGTATTTAAAAAATTTGAGTCAGAAATAAAATATGTAAACTTCTTTTCATGGTTCCAGTCCCTTAGCTAGTTCTAGCAGTGAGTGCCCGGTGATGGAGGTCACTGTGGTTGCCTGACTAATAGTGATTTTCTGATGGCAGCTTCATAATACAAAACTACTGGACATCTCCATGGACATACCTTAGAAGAGAGGGAGCTCATAAATGATTATGTTAGTTGTGTAAGAGGCACGCAGAGCCAGCCAAAACAAATGTAAACTTCATTATGCCATTAAAAAATAAGAACATAAGCCAAGATCATCAACATAGTTGATGAAATTCATCGTAATTCCTTAATATTACCTAATATCCAGCCTATACTCTAATTTCGCCACTTGTTCTTCAAATATCCTTTACTAGATGTTTGTGCAAACCAGGATCCAATTAGTTCTGTACGTTGCATCTGGTCTTCTGTCCTGTAAGTCAAGCCTGACATGCTGACTGGGTCAGATGTGCCATAGACATTCTATAGACAGATTTGTTCTGCTGTTTCTTCCTGGTTGATGTTAGCCTGTTCTCTGATTCTCTGCACTTTAAATAATATGGAAGTTGATCTAAAAGTGCTGATTGGATTCAAGATAAATATCTTTGACTGGAATACCTCAGGGACAAGATTATATACTTCATATTTTGATACATCAAGAGATGAACAATATATAATTGCTGCAAAATTTATGATGCTAAGATTGATCATTGGTTTAGAGCAGCAATTTTCAACTGGTGTGCTGTGGCACCCTGGTGTGCCACAAGAATTTTTAAAACATACAGTAGCTGACTATATAGACAGGGACACTAACATATTTTCCCTTAGATTGTCAAATAAAAAAATGACAACAGCCAACACAACAATAGTCATTTTTTTGTGAATGAATTAAAATTATACCTATTTTTTGTCAGGTCAGTCAAAAATATATTTTTTGGTGTGCTGCAGAATTTTTCTAATTAAGTTTATGTATTCCATGAGATGAAAAAGGTTGAAAATCACTAGTCTACGGTAATGATTACTTGACCCATCTTGAGACACACACAAAAACTTTCTCATCAATTTTTCTCTTTTTAGGGTTATTATATCAATTGGTAATTTTTTCCTAAAGCAATAATTTTATTAAGAATCATAAAATTATGTATTTATATTCTACCATTTTGTCTAAATTTATTAGGTATAATTCTTTGGTAAAGTAGAAGTTTCCTTGACCAACTTTGGTTAATTTGTTACCCTAAAATAGTTTCTACTAAAAACACAGCATACATGTAAAAACAGTTTTCATGGTATTAGGTTATTAGGTTCATGGTATTGGTAGGCACTTTCTTCTAGTTGAAAGACACAAAGCATGATTTTATAGTTAACATCAGAAACATCTTTTTTTTTTTCTTCACTACTCTAAGGGATAGCTCAATAAAGCAGTTAATTAAAATGGCTTAAAAATTAAATAGGTTCAGGGAATTTTCCAGTTACAAACACTTTCATAAGTTTGTAAAGAGGTATGCTCATTATTTCTCAGGTCATATATTTCTGCCACTATGGATCATACCAAATATTTGTTTCATAGAATTACATAACATCCCTTTCTACACCATTTTTTACCCATATCCCCTATATATTAATAGAAACCCATTCTTGTAAGGATCTGGGATATGACTCCCATTAGTGTTGAGTAGGAAGTAGTATAGAATTAAAAGACAAATTTAAGATAATGTTCATTGTTTCATGATAAAAATTTGAACATTAGCTTCACTTATATATTTGGAGACTATGGATTTTTTTTTCATTTTATTTCTTTTTGGATATTTTGATGTTTTCTGTTTTTTTAGTAGACAATACTTAAAAAAATACCATTGATTGTAGCTTGTTGTGGCCTATATTTTATATCACATCGTGTCAAACCCCTCAAAGATGATCTGTATATGGAGAAAGGATTTTATGGTTTTTTTCATTGGTTATAGCATCTTCACCCTTCACTCTTCACTGGTATTTGAGAAACATAATATAGAGTTTGAAGTACCTGAGGTTTTTATAGATTTTATCTGGCAAGATTCAACTAAGTTTTTCCAAGACATTGCATATTATTCATTAATGTGGTGCCTATCAGGGTAAGCCTTCAATATAAGTCACTTTATGAATGCTGTATTTAAACCAAATTGTTTTAATAAGATTATGCTATTTCAAAGATTATTCTAGTCTCACCTATGATTTCAGATTTTGACTTCTCAGTTCAGTGACATATTTACATTTTCAAGCATTATAATACAATTACTAATTATGTCATACATGCATGTTCTTTAAAAATATATATATTTTTATTGATTTCAGAGAGGAAGGGAGAGGGAGAGAGAGAAATTTCAGTGATGAGAGAGAATCATTGATCGGCTGCCTCCTGCATGCCCTCTACCGGGGACTGATCCCACAATCCTAGCATGTGCTGTGACTGGGAATTAAACCATGACCTCCCAGTTCATAGGTCAATGTTCAACTACTGAGGCACAATGGCTGGGCACATGCATGTTCTTGATATATATGTTTATGATTGACATTTGTCAATGTTACTAGTACTGGTATAGTTAAACATGCATAATTTCTGAGAACTAAGAAAAAATTAAAATAGTGAAATTATCAGAGAGAGTATTTCTACATAGAAATGTAGAAGCTCACACACTTTCATGCAAGATTTTACTTAAATTTATTGCTTATATTGCTTGGCATGGCTCATGCAAATTTTTTAGTGTCTTAAAGAAAATTTAAAAGTTGACATTAAATTTAAAGGCAATTTTAATATTATTGTTTTAATATCTGCTGAGGTTTATAAATTTGATATATGACATTCCAGTGTAGAGATGATTTTCTATATAGATTGGGCTATGTTATTTCTAATTATGTAATTGCAGTGTGGCAATGATTTCCCATATGGTATGTTTGCCTACTAACCATTGTTTTTGAACAAACAGAGTTGGTTCTGATATATAATCAATCAATATAAAACTCAGAATTCATTAGTGAAGGGATTAGAAATGTGTGCTTTGGAAGCCAACTTTGCTGTTACTCATTTTTCTTACTTGTAAGATGGAGATAATAATAGTATCTATCTGAAATAGTTAATGTGAGGACTCAGTGGATTGTTACATATAAAGTCCTTAGTTTAGTGTCTCCATGCTTAGATACTCAACAAGTATGAGTTAAAATTCAATTATGGCCTTTATTTATTCCCTCTTTCCTTTTAAGGATGAGGATTTTAGGGGAGGTGCCAGGGGAGGATCTCAATAGTCATGGTCTCCACTGATTGGTGGGCACCAGGGCAAGGGGTCATTAGTCAATGTAGCTGATTCTGATGTCAGCTATGACATCACTTGTCTGGTTTTGCTGCTTTTCTGGGTTTGGAGCTGAAAGACAACTGAGGCCTAGATGAATGCTTAAGGGAGTGATCAAGGGCCCCCATGGGAGTACATGATGTCACTTTTCAGCTCCTTGTCCCTCCTCCAAGATGGTCTACCACATGACTAGTGACATAGCAGGGGAGAAAAGGTCAGGGGAGCATCCGAACCACATGACCAGTGATATGAAAGGTCAGGGGGGTCTAAACCACATATGCTAGGGGAGCAAATGCTATCCAGGGGGTGAGGTTCTTATTTTCCAGTTTTGCCCATTGCTGGCACCCTGTATAACATGACATTTATTACTGATATGACCTTGGCAAGTCTTATGCCAATATGTTACATTGTATTGGATTTTGTATATTTTTTCATGGATATGTGTGGAGGCTTTCTCATTGAAATATTTCATCTCTCACTCAGGGATAAGCAAGGTGCCATGTGTGAGCAGCCCATGGAGAGGTCCACATGGTGAGGAAGCAAAGCTGCTGGCCAACAGTTAGCAGGAAACTGAGGTCTGCTGACAGACATGTGATGGAGCTTGGAAACAGATCCTCCAGCCTCAGTCAGTCCTTGAGATGACTGCAGTCCTACCTGACTGCTTAATTGCAGCCCCATGGGAGATGCTGAGCCAGGAAAACCCAGCGAAACGGCATCTGGGCTTTTGATCCTCAGAAATTGTGGGAGATAGTAAATGCTTGCTGTTTTAAACTGGTTAAGTTTTGGGATAATTTGTTTTGGAGCAGTAAATAACTAATACAGATGTTGGTACCTGGAAGTGGAATGTTGCCATAATAAAACATAAAATGTGAGAGTGGCGTTGGAACTGTGCAGTGGATTATGAGGTGAAGGCCGAAGGACCTTGAAGATGTTACTAGGAACCTCATGATCTTTGAGAAGGATGGGAAGTGAGGGCTTGTAGGAAAGTGTGGAAAATCTCATTAGAAAGTAGAGGAAGGGAAATCTTTCTTAGGGAGTGTCAGAAAGTTTAGCAACACTGATGCCTGTAGTTATGTGGGAAGTAGAAAAGATAGCTAATGAGTTGTGTGATCCAGTTAAAGATTTCTAACCAGAGGTTTGTGAATGCTACCTGGTTTCTTCTTGCTGCTTATTTTAAAATGTGAGGCGAGAGAGATAAATTAGAGGAAAGAGTATTAAGTAAAGTGAGTCATGACTTGATGGTGTTGAAAATTCTCAGCCTCTCAAGATGGTAGGTAGTGCTAAAATGAAGACATGGCTTTTGAGCAAAGATCCAATGCCAGGAAAATAGTTCAAGGTTGAAGCCAAGAGCTTGACAGTCAAAGCTTTTGTTAAGGTTTCAGAAATATCAAAGGTAATGCCTCAGGATACTATCCACTCAGTCAAAAGCCATGCTAAAGAGATTAAGAGCAAGCCTCACAGTTCCTCTGAATCACCGGATTTCTAGGGGGGCTTGAGATTATTGACACAGAAGGTCTTATCTGGAAGAGATTTGTGGGCTTCGTTTTTGTCTAAAGAAGTGGACTCAAATAAGATTCTAAGAAGACCTACAAGAATTTAAATGGATTGATATAAGCAGAAACATCACCTGGTTGGACCAAAAGGGACAGAGAAAGAACAAAATGAAAATAGGCCTTTGATTCTCAAATTCTCCTGGCAAGAACCAGGTTGAGAAAACTACTGTGCTGCAAGTTTGCTACTTTTCATGAAAAAGGAAGGAAGATTGAGAGTGTGGAGCCAAGAGTCCGGAGGACAGAGTGGAGAGCTGTGGAGAATTATTCTCAGACTTTGAGACTTATTCAAGAAACTGCCAATATTTGCTTGTCTGGATTTCATAATTGCTATGGACCATGATCCTGGCTTCCTGTTATTTAAACCTTTGTGTAGTCTCTACCATGCCCTCCACTGAACCACAGTTTATCTGTGTGACCAATATCATACAGCAGAAATGGTGGTATGTTATTTCCTAGTTTAGGTTATAAAGAACTACAGCTTCCAATCTAGTTCTCTCTCTCTTTTCCCCTCAATCTTATTTTATTTATTTACTAGAGGCCCGGTGCACGAATTCATGCATGGGTGGGGTTCCTCGGCCTGGCCTGAGGTCAGGGCCAAATGGGGCTAGCCGGCCAGGGGGAGGGACTGCTGGAGGTTGGCCAGCTGGGGGAAGTTGGCTGTGGGAGCGCACTGACCACCAGGAGGCAGCTCCTGTGTTGATCAGTTGTTCAGTTGACCAGTTGTAAAGGCCGCTTAGGCTTTTATATATATAGATTTATCCTCACCTAAGGATATTTTTTCCATTGATTTTTTTTTTTTCAGAGAGGAAGGGAAAGGGAGAGAGAGATAGAAACATCAATGATGAGAAAGAATCATTGATTGGCTGCCTCCTTCACACCCCACACTGGAGATCAAGCCCACAACCTGGGTATGTGCCCTGACTGGAAATTGAACCATTATGTTCTGGTTCATAGATTGACGCTCAACCACTGAGCTATGCCAGCCAGGCATTCTCTCTCTTTCTCATTCTCTTTTCATTCTCTTTCACTAAATGCACAGATATTTGCTTATATGATACCCTTTCAGAGGATCTGGAGGAGTATTATTAATAGGGTTGCTATACATTATAGTTTGCATGGAATAGTCCTGGATTATGCCTGTTGTCCAAGAATAATTACATTTCCCCATTTACTCCCAAAATGTCCTGGATTGATAATATATAAAAACAATTATTTTATTGATATATATTGATAATATAATATATATTGATAATATAATATGTAAAAACAATTATTATTAATATCTTTAGAATACAACACATCCAGCCACATGTCCATTTACATTGTGTTAAACTGTACCATTGTGGTGTGTGTGTGTGTGTGTGTGTGGGTGTGTTGTGTGTGTGTGATAGAGAGAAAGAGGAAAAATAAAAGAAGCTGTATTGGTATCCACTAATATTTCTCATTTTAAATGTTGTTTACTATCCTCTCTACCTTACTGGCCAAAAAGTAACTAAGTTGAGTGAGAAAAGCCAGATTCTATAATTGTGTGGCTACTAAGATAATCCCTGTGTTCTCATTTATCTCCTAGAACCTTAACCTTTAAGAGTCAGTATATCCTGATTTTAGAAAAGCCAACTTTTACAAAGACATTTCAAGTGTGGTTTGAATAAATTTTATTTTATTTTTGTTTTCTTTCATGCAGGATTTGAAATTTGAAGCAGAAGACTCAATACATTCCTATGTCATGTTTAAAGACTGACAAAACATTTGATAAGTATGTTCCTTAATAGTAGACTTAATGCATTTTGTTTGTTTTGCTATGGATTAAATATGGACCAATTATAGGTGACATTCACCCCTAGTTTGATTCACTTGAAGGGTCAGGTTTGTGGGAACCATGACTTAATTTTCCCCTAGGATCTATTTTTGCCCCTTCATCCATATATGACAGTTTGGGAATGGGACATTATAGTAATGGGAGTATAGCTGGGAGTCATGTCTTATTTATCTCTGAAAAAAAAAACCCACAAAAAACACCTAAATCCTTTGTCTAGTGTAAGGACTTCCAAGATCTGGCTCTGGCAGTTGCTGTTTCTTCACCCCAGGAGAGTGGAGGCAGTATTATTGGGTGGAGGTTCGGAGGGATTCTCAAGTTAGATGGTCTCACTCTGAACCTCATGCTTTATGTTGCATGACTTTATGAGCTGAAACAAGATGTTCAACATGCCTCAGCCTCAGTTTCTCTTCAGTTAAGCAGAAATAATAATAACTTGTTGGACTATTTTAAGATTAAATAAAATAACAAATTTAATGTATTTAAAAGTTTGCCTTGAGCATGCTAACCACTCAATACATACTAGTAAATACTGCCCATCGGTGTTTCTCAACAGGGGTCAATTTTGCCCCCAGGGGACATGTGGCAATGTCTGGAGACATTTTGGGAGTCCTGACTGGGACTAGGGAGTGTCTGCTAATGGCAACTATTGGGCAGAAGCCAGAGATATTACTAAACATTCTGCAAAGCACAGACCAACCCCTACAACAAAGAATTATGTGGTTCAAAATGCAAATAGTGCAGAGGTGGAGAAACCCTGGTGTACACCAGTGCTCTCTATTCACCGTCATTTTACTTAACCTGTAATCCTACTAGCAGTGAAAATAAGGGATTAGCTGGAGGGACCTGTCTCTTTGTGAAGATTATACAGTGCCCAAGAGAATAGGCTATTTGGACAGGATTATATATTGCTGAGGTAGGTGTCATTTTAATGCTCAGGATTGAGATCAGTGAAGTGTAGAGTAGCATGCCTTCAATGCCCAACATTTCTAATGCTAGGACTTTATACCAGGAAAATGGCCAGGGTAGTCTATAAGACATTATGTATAAGACAGTTAATTATAGGCTAACTTACAGCAGTGAAAATTGAAGCTAACTTAAATATCCAACAATAAGGGATTATTTAAATAAATTATGGTTTAACCTTAGAATTAAATGGCAGGTTATCACTAAAAATTATGCTGTAGACAAAAATTAATTGAATTGAAAATGTCCATGCCCTGACTGGTTTGGCTCAGTGGATGGAGCGTCGGCCTGCGGACTGAAGGGTCCCAGGTTCGATTCTGGTCAAGGGCATGTACCTTGGTTGCGGGCACATACCCAGTAGGGAGTGTGCAGGAGGCAGTTGATCGATGTTTCTCTCTCATCGATGTTTCTAGCTCTCTGTCCCTCTCCCTTCCTCTCTGTAAAAAATCAATAAAATTAAAAAAAAAATGTCCATAGTATAGAAAGTGGAAAACACAGGTTACAAAATAGTATTTAGAATGTCAGCCTTATTTTGTAAAGGAAAAAATAAGTGTGTCTAGCTACCCAAATGTGAAGAATAAGTACATAAGTGCTACATGGAAGGAGAAAACAAGAATAATGATAAGCCACAGGACCTAATTCCAAAGTGAGCTGAGGTCTGGTCTGGCTTCCGGTTTAGGGTATAACTGCTCCAAGGGGACACAACCCCCTAGGTTTATCTCTAGGTACCTGGCATCATGTTAAAGCCGTGTATTAACCTTTTGATGTGCATTGTGTTCCTTTTGACTAAGGAAGGTACTTTGGGGAATCCTTTAATTATAAAGAACTGGAATTGCAACCAAGGATCTTATTGTTTGTTTGTTTGTTTTCTCCTTAAGATGATGATTATGAATTCAGTGTTTAATTATTAAGATTTTAGGATATTTCATGAGTGTCTTATAATTCTTGCCAAGGGAACAAAGAAAGAAACCGAGGAAACCATCTTACTTTGGTTAACGTAACACATTTATGTTTACTAATGAAATCTGTTTACCTTCATAAATGTATAATAGGGCCATTAAAGACAATAGATACTGTAGTTTAAAAGTAATAAAATTTACAACAAAGTGTATTTAATTTGAAATTGAATTGCTGGCAAATGGGTGTCCTAATGAACCCTTGTGTCAATGTAGCTCTAACCAAATAAAGGGAAATCATTTCTATTACAGGAAACTAAATCAGCTGTGAGACCCAAAAAGACCATTCCTCTGGTGGCGGTATAGTCATTGTCACAGATGGCCCTGCTTATGGAATTAAGCTCAGGCCAGGAGAAGTGGATACAAGATCCTTCTTAATTCAAATGAATTTGGGAAAGTGGGTGAATGCTTTTAGGTCTTGTGAGGCTGAAAAACAAAACAAAACAAAAATAGAAATAAACAAACAAACCTGGAACATTGTAAATGTAGAGATAGATCTTGATCTCTGGCCGCTGCTTTCAAAAAGGAAAAGTTTACATCATATCATTTATTTATCTTGTTAAATGATATTTTCCCCTAGAATTTCTCTATCAATTTATAAAATTGAAGGGGTGCAGTAGAAAATGAAGTGGCAGCAAGTATTAGTAAAATTTGGTTTTCTGCTAATTTCTGAAACAAGCTATATTTGAATTGTTGTGAGATCCGTAGCTAATAGTGAATAATATAGTGAGTCCTGTATTTTACAGGGGCACACTTCAAAAGCTGCTTACCTCCCGAATTTAATCAACTGCAGCAACTGTAATGTGGCATTTACCTAATTCCCAGTGAATCTGACAAAACATTTAAGGAAAACATCATATCGTGCTGTGGTTCCAAAGGCAAGCCTTTTCATTATACCCCATAGTTAATTTCTCTTTCTTTTATCTCCCTTCATATAACTTCTGCAGAGCTCCAAGTCACCTATTAATTGCAGACCTAAGTATTTGTGAAGAAGGCAGTGCAGCCAAGCTTGGCCCTGTCACAGGAGCTCCGGAATGGAATGGCAGGGAGCAGCAGGGCCTTGCTGGGAGGTAAGACTCCTGTGACTTTCTTTCTCTCTGATGCAAAATGTTAAATGATGAGGTCAGTTGTATTGACACTTTCCTGCTGTGCTTTTCTTCCTGGAGGGCCCTTTAGAGAAACCGATTTTTAGCAGATCTTAAATATTTTTTCGCAGAATTCTATGCTAGAGTGGAATGGCTAAAACTCTCAGTTGCAAAACAATTGGGATGCCTCAAAACTGTGTCCATTATACCAGGCTGGGTTCTCGCTACATGATGAGGCAGGCCTGCCACCATGCAAATCAGACCAGGCTTGAGGTTTGATGAATCTTCTATCTCCTCTTCTTAGTTGTCTGACACTCGCTTTGAGGAAGGTTGTAAATGCAAGAGAGATTGTAGTATAATTCCTCAGACTGGCATTTGTGCCCCCCAGTCACTATTCGATTATCTTCCAAATTGCTGTGTTTCAGAGAGATAAAGATTTTTTATGGCTTGCTGACTTGAAACAACCACAAGAGCCAGCAAAGAGATGGCTAAGCGGCCACGCATAGTAATTCCATTGGTAAATGACAAAATCTTTGTTTGTGTGACATTTCCAAAATTACCACAGAAGATGAATCTAAAATACAAAATGTCACATTTGGCATGCAAAACTATCACAATGTATTTCAGTATAAAATTCATAGAGGCGTTTAATTTAGAATGTGTTTAATAACTTAGTCTGCCTGCATCAGTAATCCTGCCTTGAGGTTTAAAGAGATTGTCTTATTTATTCACATGGTGTTAATTTTAAAAATATTGTTGGAAACCAAAATATTAAGGTTAAGTCTTTATTGTTAATTAAGATTTTCTAATTAAACCAAAAATAATTGTTATTCTGATTAGTTTTTAAGTATGACTTGCATGGAAAAAAAAGAAGTTTAACAACTTTCACTGTTTATTTAACTGTGATTTGATTCCAGAAGTGTACCATCCATATGGAAATATATATTATCTTTCACAAAATAAAGTCTAGGCAGGATAAAAAAGTGCATACTGTTGTCTGTAGATTAATGAGTGGTAGCCGAGAGAATAACCTGCTTCCAAAAATGACTTTTTTTTTTTTTTTTTTTTTGCTTAAAGCACAATGTAATAGAGAATTCTTCAAAGTCAAATTATTCTGAAGACTATTAGGGACTTGTGAGTATAGAAAACATGACTTAATGACATTTGAGTTATTAATGATCCCAGTTTAATTTTTGTTTAATCTGAAACAATAGTCCATTAAAAATCTTATCAATTTGTATAAACTTTTAGCACTTATTAGAAGTGAAAATGGCCTATTTCTCTTGCTGAAAGTAAGCAATGCAATTCAAATGTCCTGAAAAATATGCTTGAGTCATGTTCTTCAGCTACATGTAATTTAGATTGAGTTTTAAGTTGAAGCACATACCAATGCTATGCACCCCACTTTACTTTTTGACTCTCCTTTGAAGCATATGGGCCCAGTTGACCTCACATTTAAATCAAATCAGAGGATTCAGTCTGGTGAGGTGTTAGTCCGACCTGTTTTGCACTTGACTCATCATCATGGCATTTGGTCTGTGATTAGTGTTAGAGGCAAGGGCTGTCACCTTTCAAACTCAGAATTTGAAGCTTACTACTCATGTTCACCCATCCCAGATATTTTAGGCGTGCTGTGTGGTTTTTCAGAAGTGTTGGTTTCCTGTTAATTCTTTCTTATTATAATAGAGGGATGGTTTCTGATGTCACAGATCATTAACATACCATGCTTAAAAATTGGCGAAACTTTCCCTCGCATAATCGGCAGGTTTGCCTTTTGACCCCCTAATTATATATTGCGTGTCCTCCTCTGTTATCATTGCTAATACCTTACAATTACATGTTGAGTAAAAATAATTGTCTACGTTTTCCCTCTGAGAAAAGCATGTGGCTAATTGTGTGGTTTTACTCAGTTCCTGTGTAATTCAAGAACCCTGTTTTTTCTTTAGATTTAACAGTCTCAATCTCCTCAGATTCTTCAAATACAGATGAAATTCATAAGAGGCTTGACGAACAAGGCTCCCCAAGGCTCTTACCTCCTCAAAGTGTCCCTGCTTAGTCAACCAGGCAGCTGTATCTTGCAGTGGTGGCAAGCAGAGCAACTGAAGACTAGAACCTACCCAGTGAGGCAAGATGGAAACTTTTGTGATGTGGGGCTGTATTTCCATGAAAACATTTATGTGGTAAGTTGGTCTTTTTGGACACCTATCACTTTTTATTTAGCTTCCCTGCTCTCCCTATCTGCCTTTTCATCTCTATCCACATGGTTTCCTCCCTCCCTTCCTCCCTCCCTCCCTTCCTTCCTTCCTTCCTTCCTTCCTTCCTTCCGCAAATACCCAATAACCACCTCTATGTGCCAAGCACTGTATGGTAGACCTTACAAAGACACCCTAAGCCTTGTGTAAAATAGAAATGTCATCCTTATATGTTAAGAACATGTATTATGGATTCTTGGTACAGTTTTTCACCATTTCAGGATTTACATGCTAAGGCAGTGATGGCGAACCTATGACACGCGTGTCAGAGGTGACACACGAACTCATTTTTTTGGTTGATTTTTTTTGTTAAATGGCATTTAAATATATAAAATAAATATCAAAAATATAAGTCTTTGTTTTACTATGGTTGCAAATATCAAAAAATTTCTATATGTGACATGGCACCAGAGTTAAGTTAGGGTTTTTCAAAATGCTGACACGCCGAGCTCAAAAGGTTCGCCATCACTGTGCTAAGGGATCACTAATATGTGTATTTTGAATGTAACGTGTATTTTGTATGTAACATGTGTATTTTGACTTATGTATTTTTTTGTGTATTTTGCCTGTGTGTAGGCAGTCAGGGACACTGATTTTAGGTGAGAATTGAACTTTAGGTAAGAAGAGATGTTGGAGGGATTGTTCAGAAATTACATTATGAATATAGGACAGTGTGCTTACCGTGCAAAGGGATTGGAGAAGACACTGTGTTGTGGGAGGGAGGAAGCAGTGGGTAATATCAGGAAGTTGTTCTGAATGCAGAGATAGAAAGTAGAGGTAGGAGATCATGTTACCTGTGGAAGCAGACAGGGAGAGCGCAGCTTTCTGTGGGGCATCAGCACTGGACAGATTGTGTCTTCCAGGGAACGCCAGCTCAAGGAAAATAAAGACTGGGGCAGGGTTAGTCCCAGAGGCCTTATTGCATGCAGCTGCATCAAATACTGGGCATGAGCATAGACTGTTTATAAATATAGGATCGCCTTTCACATATTAACTTGAATGACTAAAACAAACATTTTACGAATCCACATAAGTATCACAGAGTGATTTTTAAGAAGAAAATAATTTCCCTCTAAATTAGATAGGAGTGTGCTTTCCCCATTTCCCCTTAGGTCTTGTGTTAAAAGGTATTTTAATTGATTTTATTATGTGGTATTTCATTAAGGGTTGCAATATATTATTCACACACATAAATGTGTTCCTCAGATATGTATTGCATTTATTCTGGCCACTGAATGACCAGTTGAGATTTAACTGGAAAGTGTAGCCATAAAAGAAATGTAAAGTAGGTTTAAAAACTACAAACCTAGGATGTCCTTATTTACCTCCAATGCTTGAGAAAACACACACACACACACACACACACACAGATTTTTCTCTCTATTTTTCACCACCGTTGCTTTTTAGATATCTAAGACCTTTTGAGGACAGTGACACGCCACCCCCCCCAAAAAAAAAATCCATGTTGTTTGGAAGTTGACAGGAGTTAAAAACAAAAACAGCCTATAGTTGGTAGCCATGTACTAAACAGACATTTAGTGAAGGGTGCAGCTTAATCCTAAACTGTATCCACTGCCAACATCACACGTAGTTTGTTGAATCGGTAGTGATGGTGGTGATGCCAGAAGTCCTTTTGAAACAAGACTTGAACTCTTCCTGTGAAAAAAGAAAAGGTATCCTTGGCTGACGAGAATCACTGAGGAACCAAGCCCCAGTTGGCCCATCCGTGAAATGGGGTAACAGCTGCCTACCAGTGGCTTTGTAGGGAATGACTGAGAGAATACTTGTGGAAATACACAGTACCGATACATAGGAAGAACTCAGAAGCTTCTTTTATTATTACTGTTATAATTATTCTGTCTCTTTGATAGTGGAGCCCATAAATTCTTACCCAGTGGACTTTCGTTTTAATATATATGGCAAATGCTCATATTTCAGGTAACTTTTGAATTAACCTTGCTTGCGAACAATGTAGGTTAACAATTTTCCCTTCTAATGAGTCATCCCAAAGGCCTTGTTAAGGAGTGTGAGATACATGTGAGAGGGACTAGGAAGCGGTGGGTATGGAGAGGACATTTCCCCTGGGGAGCCCATTGCCTCTACAGAGCCAGACATTGAGAACAGGTACCAAGGGGCCAGTACGCATAGTTCAGCCCCCGAGCTGAGGTCTTGGTTCTCACCATTTACCTCAGAGAAATTTCAGGAATGTGGTGTTAGCTAAGATTTTAGTTAATAATTTTAAAAAGGGTCCAATCAGTACTAAATAGGCAATATATTTTTTGGTGCATTTTAATTAAGTGCCTAAAATTTTAAAGCATGGGAAGCTAGACCACAAAAAAATATTATTCAAAGAAGTTTCTTTCTAGAACCAACTGCATAAATATCTGTTTTACATCAAAAGATGATATAAGTATTTTTATTATTGTTATTATTGATTTAGCTGTCCATACCTGTTTCCGCCCATCAGAGTGTGAACTCTGAGTGCAGAAGCCACATCTCTGTTGTATTTGCTTTGAGGATATTTCATGCATGCTGTTGACTCTTCCTAACAGAATGTACTACAGATCAAACGCCAGGAGGACGGAGAGGTCCATTCAGGGAGAAGGGAAAAATCATTAAGAAACTGAGGTTGCAAAACTGTTTGCCATGTTAAAAAGTGCATCATGTCTGTAGGGGAAAGCAGAGACTGGTTATTCCTCCAAGAGGAAAATGCTTTTTTCCCTTCCTGCCAAACAGAACAGAAAGTATCTGGGAATAGCTGAAATAACAACCCCAAATTTTCTTCCCCTGTGTCAGAAGCAAACAAACAAAAATAATTACCTCCTGCCACAGTCAAGGAAAATTCACTCTTTAACAGCCTGACAAAATGTCACTGAATTACATCCATCCCTTGGTATCTCCAACAAAATCCTGGGTCCCCAAAGAAACACAGTAGGCTATTTCACATTCAGTGTATATTTAAAAAAGTACAAAATTCGGGACAAAAGCAAAAAATAAGAAAAGCACCAAAACCTCCAGAACTTGACAGGAAAGAGCAGTCATCTGAGGCTGTTTGATTTCAGAATATAAATGCTGTTGCTCAAAATCTTGTTCATTCCATTGGGCTCTACCCAATAATAGCAAGTTTTTTCACTAACCACACGATTCTGTCTGCCAGTCACTCTGCTAGCAGCTTGTGGGAGACTGACAGTTAAAACAGCAAGTTTTCAAGTAATGCAATTTTTTAATAATAGGAATGGACACACAAAAAGACATATGTGCACAGTGTGCATATAATTGATAAGAGGAGATTTAAGATATATATGCCATTACTTTTAAAATACAAGTCTAAGACAGGGTCATCTCTATTCCTACCCCATGAGTAGGAGAAATAGGCTTCAAAAGTTGATTGAGAGTGCAGGGCATCTTAGAAGTGCCAACTGGGAAGAGATGGTCATCCATTCCTATGCAGAAAGGAGGAACTGAGAAAGCATCGACCAAATGAAACGGCAAGTCCTAATTACAGGAGAAGCACCGAGTCTGCTGAGGGAATATTTGCATTTCACATTTAAAAGGTTACATTGTTAATGGATCTTGGAATAAGAGTATGTGTTATAGCATCAAAGGTGTCTTTCCTTTGGCATCAGGCTGGGCCAGGAGGCAAACACTTGAAGGCTAATGTTAAAAGGTTGCTTATAGGGTTTGAGAGGGCTTCGGAGGGAGGTGGAAAATATATGGGTGAGCCCCCAAATGTTTCACTCCAGGAATGCATAGCACTACATCTGGATAATATTGCTTGGATTTTGTCCCAAATAATGCCACATCTTAACATTGGTTTTTCTGTATTTTAAGGTGGTCAAATACGATGAGTTAACTGACAAGTCTGAGCTTCCGTCCCCTCATGTAAAATGAGGTAATAACAGCTCCCTATTTGAGTTACTGTGAGAATAATATTAAATTAAATTAAATTATAGACTCTAAATTTAGGCTCATTAATTTGGAGTATCTTGCTTGAAGATTTTTAATAATTCCTTGGTAGAGACATTTGGAACCTACTTTGTATTTGGACACTTATCCTGGAAATATTTTAAATAGAAAACATTGCTTTCTTTGTTGATCATATTCATTAACAGCAAATAGGCTGGGATCTTTGTGAAAAAATATGCCTTTTGACTTTCATGATGGTAAATGAAGTTAAATGTTCAGATTATGTCAGTTTACCATCCTAAAAGGATTAGAAGTTAAAGGCATATTTTGCTTTCATATTATATTTATAAACATGTAGAACTTTTAGATGAGATATAAGCAAAAGGCTTTTATTTTTAATTTTTAAATTAAATTTATTGAAGTGATGTTGATTAATAAAGTTATATAGGTTTCAAGTATACAATTCTATAATACATCATCTATATATTACATTATGTGTCTACCACCCCAAGTCAGATCTTCTGTCATCATATATTTGACCCCCTTTACCCATTTCTACCCCACCCCCTTTCCCTCTGGTAACCACCTTACTGCCGTCTGTGTATTAGTTTTTGTTAGTTTTTTTTCTTATTTATTCATTTGTGGCTTTCAGTTTTATATCCCACATATGAGTGAAATAATATGGTTCTTACCTTTTTCTGTCTGACTTACTTTTCTTAGTATAATATTCTCAAGATCCATCCATGTTATTGCAAATGGCAGTATTTCATCTTTTCTTCTGGCTGAGTAGTATTCCATTATATGTATGTGCCACAGACACACAGACCAATGAAATAGAATTGAGAGCTTAGAAACAAACCCATATTCATATGGGTAAATAATTTTTGACAAAGGAGCAAAAAACATACAATGGAGAAAAGAAAGCTTTTTCAATCAATGGTGCTAGGAAAATTGGAAAGACACACACAAAACAATGAAACTAGACTACTGTTTGTCCCTATATGCAAAATTTAACTCAAAATGGATCAAAGACCTCAATGTAAGACCTGAAACAATAAATTAAACAGAAGAAAGCATAGGTAGTAAACGTAAAGACTTTGGTCTTAGAGAGAATTTTATGAATTTGACCCCAAAGATGAGGAAAATAAAGGCAAAAATAAATGAATGGAACAACTAAAAAGCTTCTGTACAGCAAAATAAACCACCAACAAAACAAAAAAGCAACATGCCAAATGGCAAAGACATTTGGTAACAATAGCTCTGACAAGGGGTTAATATCCAAAATACATAAAGAACTCATACAACTCAATACTAAATAAATAAACAATCTGATTAAAAAGTGAGCAAAGTACCTGACCAGATACCTCTCCCAAGAAGACACACAAACAGCCAACAGATATATGAAAAGATGCTCAATTTCACTAGCTATTAGGGAAATTCAAATTAAAACTACAATGAGATACCACCTCACACCCGTTAGAATGTCTGTCATCAAGTAATAACAAGTGTTGGAGAGGTTGTGGAAAAAAAGGAACCCTCATTCACTCTGCTGGGAATGTAAACTTGTACAGCCACTATGGGAAAGTTTGGAGGCTCCTCAAAAAATTTAATAATAAAGTTACCATATGACCCATCAACCCCTCTTCTGGACATCTAACCCCAAAATTTGAAAACATTTATTCATTAAGATATATATACTTCTATGTTCACTGCAGCATTATTCATGATGGCCAAGACAAGGAAACAAACGAAGTGTCCTTTGATAGATGATTGGATAAAGCAAAGGCTTTTAGATAAATTGATAAACACTGTTGAAAGAATCTCCTTGGGTACCAGAAATGAAGAGGAAATTGAAAAGCAGACGGAATGGGTGAACTGGGGCTGTGGCTGCTTGGGAGAGGGCAGAAGAAATTATCAATTTTGTTGATATAAAGCTTTGGATTTCAATGAGCAGTGAAAAGGTGAGGTTTGGGGCTCATTAGGTATAGAGTGCTGAAAGAAAATCTGAAATCCGCATAAATCTAGGATATTCAAGCTTCGTCTGAAAGGGAGACTAAGATAAAACTATCTACTCACCAATAGAGGGAAATAAAAAGAACTTTTTATTTTTCTATCTAGACTCTGCTTGAAAGTGTATATCTCCTAATAATATGCAATAGGATTTCTGTAATGGAAAAAAATATAATAGTTGAAATAAAAAAATAAATTTAAAGCTATGGTATACAGATTAGACCCTCTGAACAGAGAACTAATGAACTGGAGGCCAGATCAGAGGAAATTTCCTTGACTCCAGTACTAAGAGAGAAGAAGTGATTTTTAAAAAGACACAGAAAAGAAGGTCTAACATACATGTTATAAAATTTTAAGATGCAGAAAATATGGAGAATAAGGGCATAAACATTTCTTAAGAGATGATAGCTATTAATTTCTTAGACTCATCAGAAAACATAAATTCTTAGATTAAGGGAGCAGAAATTCTGAGCAGAATAAAATAAAATCAATCCACATCTGGACACATCATAGTGAAACTGCAGATACCCACTGAAGACAACTGAAAAAATGTACTCAAAATTCAGGGAGAAAATTAATTTAAAAAAGATCTCTAACCTGTCATTCAAGAGTTGGGACAGGGGTGTTCCAAATGCATTGAAACAGTTATGCTAAGAATATTGTATTAGTTTCCTAAAGCTGCCATACCAAAGTACTACAAATTTGGTGGCTTAAAGCAACAAAATTTATTGTTTCATAGTCCTGGAGGCCAGAAGTCTGAAATCACAGTGTTGGCAGGGCCCTATTCTGAAGGTGCTAGGGAAAGAACCATCTGTTTCCGTCCTGGCTTCTGCTTTGTAGATAAACCACTCCAGTTCCTCGTCTTATCATGGCATTTTCTCTGTGTGTTTTCATGTCATCTTTCCTCAGTGTGTGTTTCATGTCATCTTTCCTCAGTGTGTGTTTGTCCCTGTATCTAAATTTTCCCTTTTTTAAAGAAACCAGTCATTTGGATTTAAGGTCCACCCTAATGACGTCATTTTAACTTGGTTAAATCTGTAGAGATCCTATTTTTGTATTTTTTGTTATTTCTCACCCAAGAATATTTTTTCCATTGATTTTTATTTTTTTTTAAGAGTGAGAGATGTGAGAGAGACACATCAATTTGTTGCCTCTTTGCACGTGTTCCAACCAGGCCGAGTATTGAGCCTACAACCCAGGTTTGTGCCCTTGACCTGAATTGAATCTGTGACCCTTCATGCATGGGTCGACGCTCTAACCATTGAACACACTGTCTAGGGCTGGTGATTCTATTTTTCAAACCAGATCATATTCTGAGGTATTGGGGTTTAGAATTTCAATATATCTTCTTTTGGAGGACACAGTTCAACCCATAACAAATATATCCTTTATAGAAACTTGCTGAAAGAACAAACAAAGGATATCTTTCTAATAAAGGGAAGAACAGAAGAACTAATGGCATATTATTCTTTTGAAATTTTTATGTTTGAAATGTTTTATAATTTTAAAGGGAATATTAAATAAAAGTATGTCTTTTCTATTAAATTTTAATAAAATATTAGACAAGAACATTTGAATAGCAAAAGAAATAATAAATGATCATATAATTTGCATAATTAAATGATTATTTTTCAACTAATTAACTCAATAAAAACGCAAAGTTAAATCATGGATTGAGGCTAAATCCTCTATACTTTTACATGACATGTACACCACAGTTTGGAAATCACTAATTGATGTTCTAATTGTAAACCATCTTGTTTACAATTAGAAATACAAAATGTTGTAGCAAACATTACCACAGGAAAGCATTAAATTAAGAAAATAATGTTATAAGAAAACTACACAGATCCTTTGAAAGTTTGGTAAAAGATTTTATCCTTTTTTCAGCTGTACTACGTTTCTAGTACATTAATATGAATAACTAAAGATGGACTGTTTAGACCTCCTAGAAGAGTGAGAGAGAAAATGTATTAAAGTATTTTTTAAACAAAATCATAAACTAAGAATTGTGATGATTATTGTCTTATAATTGTCTTGCATGATCATCCTTTTTGGGTGACATTTTAAAATACCATTATTGAACTTTGGCAATATTTGATAGAACTGCTGTTTATAATTCTCCTTTATAGTGGGTACAGGAATTAACCAAGTTAAAAAAAGACACAAATAATAGGTTAAAGAAGCAAATCCATCAAAATTCAAATATGGAACATTGATTAATGCAGTTTTAAAAATTCTGAAAGGCCATGTGTTCCGGTTGGGCCAGTCCTTAAGCAGATGTAACAACCCTCTGTGTGTAGCAGGTAATCCATGTTGACTCCAAATTTGCTGAGATTACAGGGTTGTTATTTCTGGAAGGATGTAGCATTCTGGAACATTTTCTCTAATGATTCCATTAAGGCTATGGTTTCCTTCAGTTTAGGCTTAGATATCTTATTTTTCATATTACCCTATGGCACAAGGAAAATAAAACTGTCTTGGATTAAGTATCTGTGTCATCAAAAAAAAATCACTTGGTTTTGATGTTGCTTAATTCCATTTTATTTGATAAGTACATCTGTTTTTTTTGGATCACTGTGTGAATGAAAAACATTTATGAAGACTAGTTTAAAGGCAAAAAATAATTTATCTTACACTAAATTGTGGCAATCTTGAGGATTCCTTTAATCTTCTCTTATTTGTGACTGAATAAGGCTTTTTCTTTGGATAAGGGAAATAAACATTTTAATTACTACTAACATCTTTTGTAAATACTATCATAGAAAGTTTCTTTATGTGGCCTTAAATATAAAGAATAAATACTGGAGGCCAAAACATGGTAAAATGGTGGGAAACTGTGCACTCTTCACCTTGATTTAAGTTCTGGTTCAAAACCTAATTAGTAAAGTGACTTAGAGCAGCTATTCAATCTCCCTTTGCCTCTGTTATCTCAATCATAAAATAGTCACCACAAGAATCCTCCTCATTGATCTGATTATGTTACCACCATCAGGGCAGTGGTCCAGAGTAAATGTTACAGTGCCATGTAGTTTCCCACGTTTTTCAAGGACTAAAATATTTTAAAATTAAGAACAAACCAACTTTAAAAAATAAGCAATAAACAAAACCAACTATATACCTTAAATGAGTTTTGGTTAACTAAAATATATTGCTACTATTTCTGTTTGTAACATGCCCATAATTATATTGTTTAAAAGGAAAAAATGAGCTATCATGAGAAGTATTAATATACTAGAGGCCCGGTGCACAAAAATTTGTGCACTCGGGGGGCTGGGGGAGGGGGT
>NW_005370512.1:780043-803147 GCF_000412655.1 Myotis brandtii
GGTGCCTGGTCAGTCTGGGTGAGGGGCTGAGGGCTGCTTTCAGGCTGGCGGTTGTTGACTGAAGCTCCCAACCGCTCCTTTTTTTCTTTTTTTTTTTTTTTTTGGCCAGCTTTAGCTCTGGGGCCTTGCTGCTGAAAACATAGATACAATGTTGCGGTCCGAGCCCGGCTGAATGGAAGCCCTTTTCTGGGGTTTTGTTTAGCTTCTTATTTGCAACATAGTATATAGTTGCTTAGAGTTGCAACTGAGAGGCTGGCAAGTTAGGCGGGGAACGTTGGAGTCTGCAGCAAGCAAGCCTCCCTGCTCGCTTCAGTGCCTGGCTGCCGGCCGCCATCTTGGCTGACAGTTAATTTGCATATACTCACTGATTAGCCAATGAAAAGGGTAGCGGTCGTACGCCAATTACCATGTTTCTCTTTTATTAGTGTAGATATCTTTCTATTTGAAGTTCTTTCTTTCTAAAATCAGTGTTTTTATTTTTATTTTTAAAAATATATTTATTAATTTCAAAGAGGATTAGAGAGGGAGAGAGAGAAAAATCAAGGATGAGAGAGAATCACTGATTGGCTGCCTCCTGCATGCCCTCACTGGGGAGCAAGCCCGCAACCCAGGCATGTGCCCTGACCGGGAATCCAACCGTGACCTCTTGGTTCATAGGTCGATGCTCAACCGCTGAGCCACACTGGCTGGGCAAACCAGTAAGTGTTTTCAGACTAAAGTAGAGTTTGCTGCTTTTAGCAATATTATGACACTTAGCCTCAAAAGAAATGGGTGAAATGGACATTAATATTTTTCTATCACAGATGAGAAACTGAATTTTGGAGAAATAATTCAGGTGACCCATGATCATATAGCTTAATAGGGAAAGGCTGGAAATGAAACCTCTGCTTATAATTCTGAATACTCAACCTTTTCTAATTTTATAACTGCAAAGAGGACTTTCTTCTAACCCCAGAGGCATCACCAATGTCCCCATAGTCATTATCAACTAAAAGAAACTTTCCATCACATCCCTTTATCATTTCCCTTTTAAAACCATTTTGATGATTCTCCATTGTTCTTAGGGTAAAACAAACTCCTTTCTCTGGACTCAAAGACATTTGTAATGCAGCCTCAGTCTCTCTCCACAGTCTCTACCCTCATCAGACAGAGCCAACCTCCCTCTGCATACCCCACCCTCTCAGCTCAAGCTGTAACCAAGCTCTGTATAACCTCCAAGTTCTGGCATGCCATCAGCCATGTGTCCCCATGTTAACTCTTACCTATCATTCAAATCCCAAAGCCAGTCAGTTTTATATACATTATTAGCTCCAACAAGATTTCAGGTTTTTGAGGGCAGAGGCCATTCCATATGTATTGATGTGTTATTCAGAGCAAAAATTACTTATTATCTATAGGTACTCAGCAGTTTTTTTTCTGGAATAAAACAGAGAATGAAATGTGAAACTCTAGCTACAGAGGTGCAATAAATGTCACGTAAATTTAGTTTGCCAAAAATGAGTAGAAAGAAGCATTAAGGCAATCTTAAGACTCAAATCTTGGTATCAGTAGTTTCTAAAATAGAAATAGATCTGATTGAGCAGAAACAAATCAATTCAGAGAAAGAGATATTAGTATAATATTATTCATAGATGAGAAATCCCTCACTGGTAATGAGAAAGAAAATGAATATCAATCTTTTATGGTTTTACAACTTCATGCTTTAGTCTCTTCTCTTTGATCTATGAAAACACTACTTTAGGTATACATTTTATAAACAGAAAAGTGAGTTCATTAACATACTTCCTTGAGGCATGAGCAAACTCAACAAAGTTCATTCTCAATTGGAAAAGTGGAAGAAAGTCCTCTGGTGTTCCCTCGAAGATTTGCAGACTTAGGCATATGTAGGGACCTTGCATGTAGGAAATGCACCTTTTTGAAGTTAACTTCGACCTTGATTATTTTAAATACCAAGCAAAAATTTCTCTGGATGAATTTTTTATATTTCTAAGTGAAAATAGCTGTATTAGTCTTTCTGATGATATAAGAAAACTATAAGCTCTTTGTTAAGAAAATCATGTATATGTATATATATATGTAAAATGTCTGGTTCTCAAAAAGCAATCACACCTATTCTGGAACAATGTTAATGGCATATACACTGACTTTCCTCTTATTAGTCATTGCCATCTAACTGAGCTGGTCAAATTATTGATCTGCTATGCAAATGAGAAGTAAGTTTAATCAATAAATGAATAAGCACTTCAGGCTCAAGAAAAAATACATGCAATAGAACAGTCAAAAATATGAAAACTTGGCAAGTAGTTCTTGAATTTATATTATCTTGCTTGAGTTATTGGAAATCGTTCTTGTTTAGTGTTAATTCAGATAGAAGTTGCTGGGTTAGTCAAAGTTTACACTAAACTGTGGCAATCTAAATTGTGATGTTCATGGCAAAATAGATTAATTTTATTTGTATTATATAATATATAGTGCATATTGTTGTTCATTAAGTTACTAATAACCTATTGTGGTAGATTAAAGATGGCCATATATTCTTTGCTGCTCTTCTCATGAAAGAGTGAAGTATACAGTTTCTCCCCTTGAATCTGAGGGGGGAGGAGTCTGTGAAAACTTGACCAATAGAATACAATAGAAATAATGCTGTTACAGTTTCTGGTTGTAAGGCAGGCTTTAAAAGACTGGCAGCTTCATATCTTGTTTTATTGGAAGCCTTGCACCTATTAGAGCTGTGAGTTGCCATGTAAAAAAATCCAGCAACCTTGCTGGAGAGACCAAAAGGTGAGTCCCTGTGACTGTAGGAGAGAGAGAGAAAGAGAGAGAGAAAGAGAGAGAGAGAGAGAGAGAGAGAGAGAGAGAGCCTGAGCTGACTTTAGGCTTTCATTTGTCCTTGCTAAGGTGCAGGGCATGCAACTGGAGCTGTTTTGAACACTGCAAGTCAGCTCAGAAAGTGGCCAAATAGCACGAAGCTGGTTCCAGCTGATGCTGTGCAGCATTCTGCTGAGTCATGCCTAATTTCCTGATCCACATAATTGGGAGATATAGTAAAACGCTGTTTCAAGTTACTAAATTTTGGAGTTGTCTGTTCTGGAGCAATAGATAACTGAGGACTTATTTAGCCCCTTCTATGACCAAGTACTATATTGAGAGCCAGAAAACTAAAGTTATGGCCATCTCTTTAAATTTCTTGGGTAGCTTCCGCAAATTGAACCTTGTGTGCTTAAAGGGGGAAAAAATCACTGTATTTCTAAATTATGCTTTGGATCACCCAAAATCCTCTTGGGTCTTCTGTGAAATGGCTTCTTATTTATGTTTCAGCTATGTTTTGTGCATATAAAAAGGTAGATATTTCTGGAAGTGAATAGATAGAGGGATGCTATGGACTGAATTGTGTCTCTCCCCAAATTCATATGCTAACATCCTAAATCCTAGCACCTCAAAATGTGGCTGTATTTGGACATAGGGTCTTCAAAGAGGTAGTTAAGTTAAAATGAGATCATTAGGGTGGACCCTAATCCAATATGAAGGTGTTATAAAAGGGGATTAAAACATACAAATGGAGGGAACACCATATGAAGATACAGTGAGACAAAGCAACCCTGACAAGATGTTGATCTTGGATTTCTAGCCTCCAGAATGGTGAGAAAATAATTTTCTGTTGTTTTAGCCACCCAGTCTCTGGTACTTTGTGATGACAGTCCTGGAGAACTAATACAAGGGCTTGTGAAGAACTGGTGACAATGAATTGTCCTTTTTTTCCAGTGGGAAAGAAGCAACAAAAAATAGACTTCAAACTTTCCGAATTCAGAATGTAAACCTGGCATCTTCAAAATAAGGTCCGGCTCCCTGTTCCTTGGTGGAGCCACATTCTATGGAGGGCACACAGGCATCTCAGAAGCTCCAGAGAAAGCCTCACTTAACTCACTGTGCCAGCAGAATATTTCATGTATCGCTAGCATTTTGAGAAGCATATCAACCAGTTGATATTTATACACCAGCA
Source organism: Myotis brandtii (assembly GCF_000412655.1). NCBI lineage: Eukaryota > Metazoa > Chordata > Mammalia > Chiroptera > Vespertilionidae > Myotis > Myotis brandtii. Next base: position 784,044 of record NW_005370512.1, read on the forward strand.
TGGCAAGGTATCATTATAATGGTAGATGGGCACCATTTTTGTTTTACTGAAGGGAAATCCAATATGAATATAATAGCAACTTTTCAAATATGAAATTTAATCCATGCATATAAATCAAACTGAGAATCTATTCATTATTAAAAGGGTGGCATATTTTTATTACGCTGAGAATGAAACACAAATACTGTGAAAAATTTAGTGCCTGTTCTTGAAATTTTTAGACACTTATCATATAGTCATCTAGCTGGTAAGAGCACTCATTTTAAAATATTGCCATGAAATTAATAAGTTTGAAGTTTTATGCCTGAAAAGGGGATGCTCAATTTCAGTGAAGTAGGCAAATTTATTTTTTATTTAAAGCTTCCTAAATACTTAAGATGTTAAAGCACTTCAGTAATGTTCTGATTCCAATATGTATATGAAGAATATAGCTCATATTCTTGTCATTATTCGTCATGGCCACAGTGTTCTTCCCTGAAGTACTTTCAGAAAACTGCGTATATCAGAAACTGATTAAAATGACCTGAAGTATTAATTCTTAAAATATGATGTTCCAAACATTTTGCAAGTGGTTATTTTCTATGTGACATTTAATATCAAATAATTGAAATGATTTAAATAACTCATAGGAAGGAGTAGTCTTAGGAAAAATAGAGCCTGGATATGATTGCTTTTATTGATTATTGATTATTACCATTAATAATGGATAGCCCTGCAGTATATTATGTCATGCAGCTTTGGAAAGTTTTCCATTATATCAGTTGGAGAAAGGCCTTTTTTTAAAGAAGATAAGGTGTTTTTAAAAAATATATTTTTATTTATTTCAGAGAGGAAGAGAGAGAGAGAGAGAGAGAGAGAGAGAGAGAGAAAGAGAGAGAGAGAGAGACATTAATGATGAGAGAGAATCATTGATTGGCTGCCTCCTGCATGCCCCCAACTGGGGATCTAGCCCACAACCTGGCATGTGCCCTTGACTGGAATCGAACCCTGCACCCTTCAGTCCACAGGCCAACGCTCTATCCACTGAGCCAAACCAGCTAGAGTTGGAGGAAGGGACAACTGGGGACTAGCCCACAACCTGGCATGTGCCCTTGACTGGAATCGAACCCTGCACCCTTCAGTCCACAGGCCAACGCTCTATCCACTGAGCCAAACCAGCTAGAGTTGGAGGAAGGGATTTTATGCCAGTTCTTAAAAGAGTAATTTCTGCAGATCAAGGAGTTCCTGGACTTGTGAGAAACTTGACTGCAAATGGCTTTTTCTGAATGGCATGGGTAGCTGTGGGGCATTCTGCTTTCAGTAGTGATCTGGTTCTGCTATTTTGTAGCATTCAAAACTTAGGAAAGTCTCTTAACTTAGCCTCAGTTCCCTCATCTGTAAAATAAGATTAAACATTGTGATGTATAAATTACTTAGTGTAGGAAATAATCAGTAGCTATAATTATTTTTATTATTATAATCCTCCAAGTAGAATGTTCTCTGTTTTCCTTCAAGAAGTAATAGTTAATCCATTCTCCATTCTCTCCTCTAAGAAAACTCATTTTTCACTAAATTTATTTGATGCTATTTGTCTCTACTTCTTGCTAGTGGGTGATGTGAGGAATTTCAAGGCTACCGGTGTAAAAAGTCACTCTATCAGCATGTCACATTCTCTGGCAGAGAGGAAGGGTAATGTGTATTGAGTGTCTGCAGTGTACCAGTTACATCACTATGCACTTAATGTACACTATCAGTGCAAACATCACACAACACAGCCCATCATTAAATATATTTCACAGATGAAAGAAAGCGAGGATTTAGAGATAAGGACTTGGCCAGGTGTTCCAAGCTGAGATTCCAATCCAGATGTGAACTCCACACTTCAAAATCAAGTTTCACAACCTACTTTAAAGGAAGCAGCAAGAGCAGATATATCCATGTTCTATATTTGTATATGACTCATAAATCCCTATTTTCTTTTGTGTTTTTATCAGACTTATTTTTGCTTCTAAAGCCAAATTTCTCTTTTTCAAAATTTCAATATTTTTTAATATGACTGATTTTACACAAAGAGAAAAAGACAGCTTTGTTATCCACTCACTATTGATGGCACTTGGGCTGCTTCCAAATCTTGGCTATTGTAAACAGTGTTGCAATGTACATAGGGGTGCATATATTCTTTCAAATTAGTGTTTCTTTTTTTTCAGATATATTCTCAGAAGTAGAATCGTTGGGTCATAAGGCAGCTCCATTTTTAAGTTTTTTAGATAACTTCATACTGCTTTTCAAAGTGGTTGTACCAATCTGCATTCCCACCAACAGTGCACAAGGGTTTCCTTTTCTCCACACCCTCACCAACACTTGTTTGTTGATTTATTGATGGTAGCCATTCTGACAGGTGTAAGGCAATCTCATTGTGGTTTTAATTTGCATTTTTCTGATGATTAGTGACTTTGAACATCTTTTAATATGTCTATTGGCCATCTGTATGCCTCCTGTGTCAAATATTGAGATGTGTTTATTCAGGTCCTTGGCCAATATTTTAATTAGATTGTTTTTATTTTTGTTGTTGAGTTGTGTAAGTTCTTTATAAATTTTGGATATTAGCCCCTTTTCAGATATTTGAATATGTTGAATATGTTCTCCCATTTAGTGGATTGTCTTTTCATTTTTTGATGGTTTCCTTTTATTTGCAAAAACTTTTTAGCTTGATGTTGTCTCATTTATTTATTTTTCCTTTTGTTCCCCTTGCCTGAGGAGCTATAGCAGAAAAAAAAACTGCTATGAAAAATGTCTGAGATTTTTCTGTCTTTGTTTTTCTTCTAGGATTTTTATGGTGTCAAGTCTAACATTCAAGTCTTGTATCCATTTTGAGTTTATTCTTGTATATGGTATAAGGTGGTGGTCAATTTTATTTGCATGTATCTGTCCAATTTTCCCAACACCACATATTGAATAAACTCTCTTTACTCTGCATGTTTTTGCCTCCTGTGTCAAATATTAATTGAAAATAAAGGTGTGGGTCTATTTCTGAGCTCTCTATTCTGTTTCATTTATCTATATGACTGCTTTTATGCTGTTTTTTTTTAAACTATGCAATTTAAATATATTTTTATTGATTTCAGAGAGAAAGGAAGAGGGAGAGAGCTAGAAACAACAATGATGAGAATCATTGATCAGCTGCTGCCTGCAAGCCCCCTAGTGAGGATCGAGCTCACTACCCAGACATGTGCCCTGACCTGGAATCAAACAATGACCTCCTGATTCATAGGTCAGTGCTCAACCGCTGAGCTTCACTGGTCAAGCAATATCACGATCCCTCCAGCTTTGCTCCTCTTTTCCAAGATTGCTGTTGCTATTCAGGGTCTTTTGTGGTTCCATATAAATTTTTTGAATATTTAGCATAGTTATGTGAAATACACCATTGGTATTGGGTTGAATATGTAGGTTGCTTTGAGTAGTATAGACATTTTAATGATGGTAATTCTTCTTGTCCATGAACAAGTATGTGCTTCCACTTATTTGTATCTTTTTTCTTTCTTCAGTGTCTTATAATTTTCAGAGTACAGGTCTTTTAGATCCTTTGTTAAATTTATTCTTCAGTATTTTATTATTTTTGATACAGTTGTAAATGGAGTTGTTTTCTTAGTTTTCTTTTCTGATAGTTCATTATGCTATATAATAAAGAGCTAGTATGATAATTAGACCAGATGGCAGAATGACCTTCCAGAACGACCTCTGGAATGACCTTCTGGAAAGACCAGTGGGTGGGAGGCAGGGCCATGGGCTCATGAAGCAGCTGAGCCACAAGGCAGCTGGGGCTACAAGAGCCTACTCTCCTACTCTTGCAAGAATTTCATGCATCTTGCCTCTAGTTGGTATATAAAAATGCAACTGATGCCCCCCTCTTTGCCCCATTGACCCCCATACTTTCAACAATAAAGATAAATAACAACATTAAAAATAAAAATGAAACTGATTTCTGGATATTTATTTTGTATCCTGCTACTTTTCTGAATTTATCATGTTCTAATTGTTTTTTGTAGACTCTTTAGAATTCTCTATGTACAGTATAAAATCATCTGCAAATAATGATAGTTTTTCTTTTTCCTTTCCAATTTGAATGCCTTTTATTCCTTCTTCTTGACTAATTGCCATGGCTAGGACTTCCAGTACTACGTTGAGTAGGAGTTGAATGTGGAAATCTTTGTCTTGTTCCTGATCTTAAAAAAAACACTTATTTTTCTTCATTGAGTATGATGTTGAGTGTGGGTTTGTCATATATAGCCTTTATTATGTTGAGGTATGTTCCCTGTTTTCCATTTTGCTAATAGTCTTTATTATAAATGAGTGCTGGATTTTATTTTATCAAATACTTTTTCTGCATCTATTGATATGATCATGTATTTTTTATCCTTCATTTTGTCTATGTGGAGTATTACATTTTTGACTTGTGGTTATTGTGCCAACCTTGCATTCCCAGAATAAATTCCACTTGATCATGGTGTATGATTTTTTAAAATATATTGCTGAATTCAGTTTTAACTTCAAAAAATTTTGACTTTTTATGCAGACTCACCTTTTTTATTTTATTAAAAATGCTATCAAAATGTCATAAATCCATCTTTGCCCTTGTGCCTGTTCCCTATGTTTGTTCACAGCTGATGTATTCAGTGTTAAGAATGCCCTAGTTACAAAATATTAGTTCTTGTTCACTTTGCATGCAATTCAATATCATGTTCAATTCCCTAAAGAGAAGTAGCTTGCTTCTATATTTGAACTCACATTCAGAGGGCATTTATTTTAATATTTCAACATGTGTACAAAATGCTTTACAATTACTTTTAAGGCATTAATTCTCATATAAACACTGAGTAAAGTCACCAAGAGTAAGTCAGGTCTTTACCAAAGAATTTCTCCAAGATTACATGGTCTGTTAATTGCAAATCATGGAGCTGTCTTTTTCTATCCATCTGCCTCATACATGTACCAAGCAGTAGGCAATGACTTTGAATTTATGGGGTCCTCAAATTATGGTGGTGACTGGAAAGAGATTTATGTTCAAGCAAAAACATATAAAGACTAATAAAAGATAGTTTAGTAAACTGCAAATCAGATCATGCCAAGCCTCTGCTTAATGTCTCTCAATGTGTCTCTCTGTTGCATTTAGAATAAAATCCAAATTTCCTACCTACGCCTTCGAACCTTATGTGATCTGACCGCTATACCACTCACTCATTTTATTTTGTATTAGTTTTCTGCTTGTGTATTTGATTCTAACTGCATTTTTCTGTTCTCATTCTTGCAGCAGGGCCACTGAATTAATTGTTGCTTCCTTCCTAGCAGATTTCCTCCTTAAACCTTGACACAGCCAGTCTCAGGTAAAGTGTTACTTCCTTAGACAATATTTTCTTAACAGAATAGCCCCTCCTCTGGTCATTTTCTAGCAGCACCTCACTATTTTATCATCATTATTTCAACATCAGTAATAATTAGAGCATTTATCACTATTGATATTGTCTTATTATTCCTTGCTTATCCTCTCCCCCACCAGACTATAGCTCAACAAGAATAAGAAGCTTGTTTGTCTTATTGAATTATTTTTATCAGCAGTGCCAAAAGTGGTACTTAAATACAAATTGTGCATTTAATAAATGTTTTTGAATGAATAACTGTTAGATGTTGCACAGGTATTACATTTTTTGCTAGATATCTTTGGTAAAATGTGGCTTTCCCAAAGGGAAATGTTGATTAGCAATTATTGCCAAAAGTTTTCTCCTTTCCCAATGATATATTTGCCTGTTCCTTGTAAAACCATTTGTGGTTAATTTGTTGGTCTTTGATCTAATCATGCTACAGATGTTCAGAAATGCCATCTTTTTGTGCATTGAGGCTCAGTCACTAGGGTTTGTAAAAGTAATGGGCTGTGCCCAATTTTTCCCCAATGTGCTCAACTCTCAGGGACAATGAAAAGAAAGATCTATCTTTTGCCTAACAAGGAGAAACTTAAAAGAAAATTCAACTTTTTGTTTTCTCATTCAAAGAAAAAAAAAGTGGGGGTTGGGTGAGAAATCCCAGAACTGAATTTTCTAAATTAAAATATTCAATTAGATTTTGCCATTTCCCTAGAGTGAAATATTCTTAGTTGAACATTTGAGTAGCATGTGAAGAGTGAGTTATGACATATTGAGGCTGAGGTCAGGTAATAGAATTGTGATATAATGTGTTGACATGGCATATATTTCCCCTTGATTTCAGTTATATTTGATAGGAAATGGTGAAAAGGCACTTTTAATCAGTAATTATTCAGTTATGAATCAGTTTGATTTTAGATATAGATGTTGCTCTAATCTATGGAAATTAATTGGATATCTGATCAAAGATACACAAACCTATCTTTTATTTGTATCAATATTGGACATATATTTTTTCTTTTCTCTTCTTTTTTTTCCGTTTTGTTTTTGAGTTCAATACATACTTTTTTTTTAAATTGCCCCATCACTTCTTTTTTTCTTTTTCTTTAAATTTTTTTTCAATTAAAGTTGACATATAATATTATATTAGTTTCAGATGTACACCCCAGTGATTAGACATTATATAACTTACTAAATGAGACTTACCGATAAGTCTCATATCCATCTGACACCATACATAGTTATTAGACTATTATTGATTATATTCCTTATGTTGTACTTTACATCCTCATGACTATTTGGTAACTACCAATTTTACTTCTTAATCTTTTCCCTTTGTTCCCCCAAACCTCCTTCCATCTGGCAACAATCAAAATGCTCTCTGTATCTATGTGTCTGTTTCTATTCTCCTTGTTTGTTTACTTATTTATTTACTTTTTAGATTCAGTTGTTGACAGATATGTACTTATTGCCATTTTATTGTTCATATTTTGATTTTTTTCTTCTTAAAAAAGACTTTAACATTTCATGTAATACTGGTTTGGTGGTAATGAACTTATTTAGCTTTTTCTTGTCTAGAAAGCTCTTTATATGTCCTTTGACTGTAAATGATGGCTTTGCTGGGTATAGTAATCTTGGTTGTAGGTCCTCAATTTTCATCACTTTGAATATTTCTTGCCAATTCCTTCAAGCCTGCAAAGTTTCTGTGGAGAAATAAGCTGACAATCTTATGGGAGCTCCCTTGTAGGTAACTAACTGATTTTCTCTTACTGCTTTTAAAATTATTTCTTTGTTTTTAACCTTTTGCATTTTAATTATGATATGTCTCAGTGTGGGCCTCTTGGGTTTATGTTTTATGGTGCTCTCTGTGCTTCCTGGACTTGTATGCCTATTTTCTTCACTAAGTTAGGGAAGTTTTCGGTCATTATTTCTTCAAATAGATTTTCCATTTCTTGCTCTCTCTCCTCCTTCTGGCACTTTCATGATACAAATATTGGTACACTTGAAGTTGTCCCAGAGGTCCTTACACTATCTCATATTTTTTGATCCTTTTTTCTTTTTGATGTTCTGACTGTTTTTTTGTTTGTTTGTTTGTTTTTTGCTTTCTTATATTCCAAATTGCTGTTTTATTTTTGGCTTCATCTACTGTACTATTGATTCTATATAAATTATTCTTTATTTCAGTTAGTTATTCTTCATTTGTGACTGATTCTTTTTTATGGCTTCCATGTCATTTTTTATGATGTTGAAGTTCTCTCTAAGTTCATCTACTCTACTCCTAAATTCATTTAGCATCCTTTTAAACAGTGTTTTGAACTCTGCATCTCATAGATTGCTTGTCTTCATCTTGTTTAGTTCCTTTTCTGGAGTTTTGTTCTGATCTTTCATTTGGAACATGTTTCTTTATCTTCTCATTTTGGCAGCCTGTCTGTGTTTATTATTAGGTAGAGCTGCTGTGTCTCCAGGCTTGGTAGAGTGGCCTAATGTAATAGGTATTCTGTAGGGTTCAGTGGCACAGCTTCCCTGTTCACACAAGCTGCACACTCGAGATGCATCCCCCTGTGTGGACTGTATATTCCATCCTGTTATAGTTGAGCCTTGATTGCAGTTGGCACATTGTGATAGGGATTTATGCCCCAGGTCTGTCAGCTGAAAGGATTGGCTGTGACCACTGTGGAGGATCAGCTGTGCAGGGACCCATCCCATGGAACAGGATTTACTTTAGCAGGGTTTTGATGCTCTCTGAGTCCACCCCTTGAGTATGTCACTTATAGAGCTGGTTGGTGATACTTTGATGTGGTTTGAAGCTTTTTCACTAGATGTGCTGGTTCTGGGGCCTCCCAGGAGTTGCAAGCCAAGGTTAGCCACTGCCTGTGTTCTGCTGGGGCCACCTGGCATGAGCTACAATGTGATCTGCAGATGGCTGCTACTTATGCTGGGCTTGGAGGTTCCCTGGAGAGGTCAAGCTGTGAACCAAGTCTGGCTGCCCCTAGTGCTTGGCCTGGGGTTACTTATTAAAAGGTAAAGGATATGCTGCATCCAGATACTGCTTATTTGAGAGATTTTAGGAAAGTCTGAAGCATGAGCCAAGACAGATCATTCATATGAAAAAATCACTGGAAACAGCTTGAGTGGGCTTACAAATTGGGTGGATTGTCAGGAAATCACCAGGGTGGGGTAAATGGGGATAGTCAGGTTGATGGAGACTCAGATATGGCACCTGCCTGTAGGCTCTGTGAGGGAAGGACTCAGAAAGGGAACAATGGCCCCTGCCAACTTTTCTGTCTAGGAGAAAGCTGCCCCTCTAGCTCTTGCCCTGATGCCAGACATTTCAGTTCCTTCCCATATGTCCCTGTTGCCTTTTGAGCTGGTACCCCAGTACAGGAGGACAGAGTGAGTGAGTCCCAGTAAGTCTGTGCATAGGGCCCTTTAACAGGAACTGCCTGGGATTCCAGCAGCCCTTTGTCTCAGTGAGCTACAATCCCTACTTGTTTTTACAGCCAGAAGTTATGGGGATTTTTTTCCCTGGCACTGGAACCCTGATGGGTCCTGATGTAGGGCTGGAAACTCCACAGCCAAGATATCCTTCCTGATTTTTATCTACCGCATGTGGGTGTGACATGCCCATTCTGCATGTCTGCTCCTGGTACCAGTCTCGATGTGGCTTCTTTAATTCCCTAGTTGTAGGACTTTCATTCAGTCATATTTCAGGTGGTTCTGAATAATAGTGGTTCAATAGTTTAGTTTTAATTTTGATGTGGTTGTGGGAAGATGCAAATACTGTGTTTACCTATGCCACCATTTTGACTAGAACTGGCTCCCTGGCCTTGATTTTCAAAGTGTGGTTTGAACAACCTCCTGAATTACCATTACCCATTGTTGTGCAAATTCAGATTCCCAAATCTCACCCAGACTTACTGATTCAAGGATGAGAATGAGGCTTCAAAATCTGCATTTTAATAAGCACCCTTATGTTATTCTTATACAAACTAAATTTTGGAGACAGTTTAGGGACTTGAGAACATTATTGTATAATTGCTGATATTTCTCAAATGATTAAACTAGTTCTTGAGAAATCATAAAATTATGGAGACTTTTAGTTTGAAAGATCATAGAATTGTACACTCATTTTAGGAAACATTTTATTTAGAATTACTAATATGTAAGTTACCTGTTGAATCTAACCCTTCAGAAAGACTCATTCTTAAATGATCCTGAATAATGGGGTTTGATTGCTTTTTCTTATCTGATGCCTGAACTCAAAGTGAGCAATTTAAGAGACAATAGGCCCAATACAGGAAAACATGTGGAAGAAGAGCCCTAGCTCCTTAGTTTATAGGAATCACGAAGAGCAGTCAAAAGGGTAGAAAGGAATGACCTTTAGTCTTTTCACCATGAGTCCTAGGTAGGCTGTCTGGTGTTGCACCTCCCACATTCAGGAAGGGTAACATGAATGTCTCAGTAGCAAATCAAAAATCAAATTTTGTTCTACCTTCTACATCTATGTTCTGTGTGACATTGGAACAGGTCCCCTTTTCTCAGTTATATCATTTGTAAAATGGAGTTAAAAGTAGAATCTACTTAATAGGATTATTTTGGTGATTGAGTTGATAAGGATAAAGAAATTTAAAAAGTACCTTGCATTTACTAAGCTTTCAGTAAATGTTAACTGTTGATATTATACTAACTTTCAGGATTAAGGAACTAAAAAAAATCTAAAACAGGAAACTGGAACTATTATATTTGCACATGAGAGAACTGGTTCCAGTGGTGTTTGAAGTAATATTTTCTCTTTTTCTATTCAGAAGCTAGGATAGTTATAGCTGTTCCCACTTCTGTTCTTGATCCCTAGGCCAAGATAAGTTTCCAAGAATAATTACTTTCTTTTATCTCACAGTGGAAAGACTGGGGCTTAGAGCTAATTTGCCTATTTATTTATCTTGACTGAGGGAATGGAAAGGAAAATAATGGTACTATAAAACTCTCACTGGATAACCTAGATCACCTTGTGCTGTGGCATAAATTTCTACTCATTTGCCCATAGTTTATTAAAAAGGATTATTTTACTATTTATAATGCAAATTATGTATATTTAGTTACCTCCTTGACTACCTTTATTACCTATTAAATGTTACACCTGGAAGGAACCATTTAATTCATTTCTCATTCTCCCTACTTGCCACCTTCTCTTCATCACCACTGCCTTTCTTACCTGCTCCCTCCACCCCCAGTACCACCACCAGTGTTTTATAAGTAGTGAAACCAAGATTAAGAGATGGTAGGTTACTTACTTAAGTGGTAAATTGGAATTCGATATCATGTTTGTCTGATGCCAAAGCCCATGTTTTTAACCACTAGGATAAATAGCTTCACTTCTAAATTAGAAAAGAATTTGAACAGGCATAATTGAACAACTAGGATTAAAATAACTTATCTTTAAAGTCAGGAGAACCATTTAATATGTATCTAGAAGAACTGCAAGCCAACAACTGTCCAAACATCACCATTGTAAGCTTACCATGAAGCATTATTGGGTATTCTGCTTACCTACCTATGTGCATATGATATATGAGTATTTGCATGTTTCTCTACTATTGGCTTTATCATTACCCTGACAAAAACCCACTAGATCCTTGAGTTTATATCTTGTGACTTAGATCTAAGGCACGGAAGTTATCTTGGCACAATAATCATGTTCATAGAACATGCAGTGCGCATGTGTGGAATGTCTGAGGGACAGTGAACTGGCCCCCTGTTTAAAAAGTTTGAGGACCTCTGGTTAAGACTGTACTTGAATAAATCCAGTGCAAGACCAGTGAATTGGCTCAGTTACTCTACAATAACAAAGAACCTAAACATCTCAGTGGATTAATATAATAGAAGTTTTTTACTAAAACTACATGTCTGCTTCAAGACAGTTAGACGCTCTGCTTTACCCATTCTCATTCTAAGTCAAAGACTGGTTGAAAGATCACCATCTGGAGTGTTACTTATCACCATGGCAAAGGAGAAGACAAAACAAGTCTGGAGGATGTAGAGCTAAGAACAACAAATGCTGTAGTCCAGAAGTGGCACATGTTATGTCCACTTGCAGATCATTGGCCAGAGCTAGTCAAATGGACCGTCCAACCACAAAGGGGCTTGAAAATGCAATCCTATCACATGCTTAGAAGGTGAAAATGTGTAAATACTTGATGAACTGCAGTAATGACACTGGCTGCTGAGGAGGGAGTGGAGCTTTCTTAAGAACTGTTCACAAATGGATGGATTTACCTTGTGAATTGGTAAACCTTCCCATCGGTGCAGGTTTCAGGTAAAGAATGAACAACTGTCTTGTAGATTATAGAAAAGATATGTGACCAAGAGACTGAGTATAACACTGATTCTAAAAATTTGTGTTGTATATGCACCAGCATTTTTAGTAGATAATTTGTATTTTTCAACAAAATTTTTTAAATGCTCTTTTCTGAGGTCACTGTATATTTAAAACTTTTTTATTATTTCTATTATTTACTTTAAGTATTAAATACTTTAAAATTCTTAGAGTATCTTAGTAATTGTTAGAAAAACTTGTAAGTCCTCAATCTATGTCTTGGCCCCACCAATATCTCTTCCTATACTTCTGCTTGAGAACCTGAGGATTAGAAATGATCGCCTTCTATGACTCTGAATCTATTTTACTTCATCATTTTATGTTGTTCATTATATTCCACATATGAGTGATATTCGAACAGACCATCCAACCTCAGGGGGAAGGGGGAAGGAAGTGGGGGTGGGAAGGAGGGAGAGATCAATCAAAGGACTTGTATTCATGCGTATAAGCGTAACCCATGGACACAGTCAGTAGGGGGATGAGGGCATGTGTTGTTGCGGGGTGGTGGTGGGAACAAGTGGGGAGAGGTCAATGGGGGAAAAAGGATTCATATGTAATACTTTAAACAATAAAGAATTTTTTAAAAAAGAAATGATCACCTTAAATATATTGTCCAAGGTGAAGACACCAAGAATCTTTAGTTATAATGAGCAAAACTTAGGGAAGGAAGAGGGATTTTCTGATGAAGAGACTGTCAGAAAATAATATTGACTGTGTACTATGTGTGTGCGTGTGTGTGTGTGTATCTGGGCAGGCATTTGAGAAAATTTTCACCACAATATTTAAATGGATTTATATGTGTAGTGAATATTAACATGTATTCAAATATATGTTCAATGAGAAATAAAACTAAAAGATTATATTGTGGTGAGGCTGCATTATGGTTTTTAATGTGATTCAAAGGAATTACAACTTAAATGGTAAATATAAAGTGGTAATATGATGTCAATTAGGTAAGAAACAGCCTAATAAGGAACAAAAAGGTAGACTTATACTGAATCAAACTTTCTGGGAAATTTTTGTTCAGGGCCGGTGATAAAAGTAACTCTATGGCCAGAGTTTTTAGCAAAGAAGCTAGGCAAAAAATGAAAGTAGAATTTTCCATAAGACATAAAATATTTTTATTAAATTCAGAATTTCTAGATAAGACAATATGGATATTTAACAAAGCCAATAATGAGCTTTTCTGTTAAATATCATAGATGACCCTTTATTTTTAAGATTTTATCTTTCATTTTAATTGGTTTCACAATGATATGCCAAAGTATTATTTCCTTTTTATTTTTTCTTCTTAGTATTCTAAACTTTTTGGTTTTGTGGATTGATGTCTTTCATCAAATTTGAAAAATTCTCAGCAATTGTCTCTCCAAATACTTTTTTTCTGCATCATATCTTTTTCTTCTTTTAGAATTTATTGTCCCACAGGTCTTGCATGCTCTAATCTGTGTTTTCTTTTTTAATTCTTATTGCCTTTGTGCTTCATTTGGGATATTTCTGTTGACCTATCCTTTTTCTACTATGTCCATTTCTACTGATAAGACCATTGAATAAATTTTTCATTTTTTTCTGTTCTAAAACGTTTTGAAGTTTTCTCTCCTGAAATTTTCCTCCATTTCATTGATTATTTCTATGTTCTCCATTTTTTCTTTATCCTAATTGTATCTGTTCTAAAACATTTTGAAGTTTTCTCTCCTGAAATTTTCCTCCATTTCCACTCATTTTCCACATATTTCTATGTTCTCCATTTTTTCTTTATCCTAATTGTAATGATTGTCTACTGTATTTGTTCATTCTATATCTCAGTCATCTATGGTTCAGTTTCCATTGACTATTTCATTTTGTTTATGTATCACTGTTTCCTGCTTTTATGAATGTCTCATAGTTGTGTATTATATGCCACACATTGTGTATAAATGAGTTGTGAAGACTGAAGTAGAAAATATTTATTCCTTCCTCCTTCCAAAAAAACTGCTTCTGTCAGACAGCTAGGGTGAGAGGCTGATATCTCTAATTAGAACTAAGCTAAATTGGGGTTAGGTTGTAGTTTTATTTAGTTTTTTAAATTAAATTTATTGGGGTCACATTGATCAACATGATCATATAGGCTTCAGGTGTGGGTTTCTATGTTACAAGATCTGAGTATTGCACCATGTCCACCACCCAAAGTCAAATCTTCTCTTATCACCATATATTAGGACTCCCTTACCACTGTTTTTAAACATTTTGAGGTGTAAAAGATTTCTCTTTTTAGCTAGGCTTGGTATCCAAGCACCATGTGACAGATGCTATTCTGCTCTCCAATCTTCCCTCAAGATTTCTGTCCCACTGGAGATCTCCCTTTGACTTCCAGCTCTGACCTAATTGCTCACATGCTGTGAGCACCAGTTAAAGTCCTGAGGTTGAGAATTGGTAAATAGTAAAGATTTTCTCTGTGTTTGGGGCTCATATGTATTCAGTATTTCACATTAGCCCAAGGTTGTTAGAAGTTCAGCCAATTTTTACTGGCAAAGTCTCTGACCCAATAACAATTCTGTTCCTTCACTTGTTACCTTGGATTCAAAGCTGCCTAGAGCTGTCCTAGAGCTTATCCCACTCTGATATTTAGTTTCTCTTAAATATCCATCAACCCCCCAGTTAATACATATACATAATTTTTAAATTTAACTGGTATTTTTTCTGTGTTATGGTGAAAGCATGATCATGTCTATTATACTCAGAGCAGAATGTTGATGGCCCTCTGTTATTGAAATCACTTTATCAAATTTTTTTTCTGATTCTAAAAACAATAATCATTATAAAAATTTTAGAAAGACCAGAATATTGAAGAATACTTCATTCAATATGCTTTTTTATTTCGTAAGACTACACTAATCCTCTTTGAATTGCATCAATTTAAAAGTATTTGGTGTTTAAGTGGAAAATATTTTTCTTTCTCTTTCAGTCCTCCATGCCAAATTCAGTCATCAACATTTTTGTTTGCTTCTTGGATTCTGCTTGTTCTCCACTATCCTTTCACATACACCTTGTATGATATGGAAGATAAAATGCATCACCCTTATGGTATACAGGGAAATGCAGCTCTGCAGTGTCTCTTCCTTCAGAAAAAAGCACTCTTCATAGTACTAAAAAAGTAAAGAGACTATGAGGGCATTATGACCTCCAGCTACCAGGACCCTCATGATGAGATGGTATTGATAGTTATCTGGAGACCCAATATATTTATTCCCTTAATATATAGTATTCAATTACAAGTTTATTAAAAATATTCATGGAAATGTCACATCATATGATAGCTATAGAAATATTCAGGTGTGTGGAAAGAGTCCTGAAAGGTACATTGAAACTTAGTGATCCTTTCTTGCCAGAGAAGAAAAGAATGAGTCCCAAGCTACACATTACAGGGGAAAAAGATCTCTCCTATGATATGCAGCTAGGGAAAGGTACTAAAAGAATAAATAAGTTAAGACAACTGTTGTTAGATAAAGTCCTTTATTTGATAACATATGGCTCTTCTCCTCCTTTTCAGTCAATATCAATGCCTAGGTTTAGTCTTGTTTATATAATTTATTTGGGAGCTGTCAGGGTATTTGCCCGTGACCTCTCTATCTTGTAAAACAGGTTGAAGTGAAGTTTATTTTGTGCATGAGCACTGACTTATTTTTTACATAGTTACAGGTAACACAAAGCAGTGTGGTGTACTAGGTTATGTTTGTCATGCACACAATGATACTGGTGTTTTACATGTTTATAGATGAGCTTAAAACTTAATAGGTTATTTTCTTCTTTATTAAAATAAACTTCAATCTAAGTTATTTTAGAAATAGTTGGGATAAAATCTTAAAATAAATAATAGTTATGTGCATTTCATAGTTTATGAACACTTTTATATTTATATTTATTATACAAGTTCACAATTCATCAACTCTGTGATGAAGAAACTTGAGTGGAAACAAAAAGAAAAGTGACATTCAAAAACATAAGACAATTCATTATAGAGTTGGATACGTACCAGTCAAATTCTTAAATCTATTTTATTTAGTGAACACATCCACTAAGATAAGGTTAGTATAAAAGAAACCTTAGTTTTCACTCCTAAAAATAGGGATAAAAATATTGAAATAGCATGAGTTCAGCTTTATTTTTAAACGATAGTTCAAAATAGGTTTTGGTTCCAGTTTTTCTTCTCTTTCTCATTTAGCTTTTATTTTCTTATCACAGAGGTTACTCACAGCCAACTAGCCAAATGAAAAGTATGGCTTGATTAAGAATCTCTCTTGTCAAGTAATTTGTGCCTAATGTTTTTAGCTTTCCCATGGGCTGTTGTAGAAAATGGTAAATCTGGTTTAAATGAAACCTGATCCTGTTAATGGTTTAATAGCAGCTGCCACAGGGTTATGGCATTTTTCAACAGATGCTTCTGTTTCATTTTAAACATAAACTAAGTCTTGGAATATTTACATAAATCATATAAAATATGCCTATACACTTTTGGCTAAATATATTGTTATAAAATAGTTTTAGGCAAGTCCTTATCTTTGCCCATTCATAATTATTTACATAGAATTTTTTAAACTCCTATACTATGCTCTATTTTTTAAAAAGACTACTTATGTCTTGCACATTTCTAAAGAATTTTTTATAAGGGCCCAAGGATAGGCCCCATCTCTACATCTGGGACCCTGGGCAATGACTTGGTCAATTTGATCATTTCATCCATCGTTATGCCTCACAATATTTATTTAGCACTGACAAATTGCTTATACAATGATGTGCATTATTGTGTCAACTGAAATAAACAGAATAGTCACAAAATTAAATGGGACACTATTTTTTCTTGAAGAGGTAGACCTTGTAATAGTAATTCAAGCTATTGTTATGCCTAGGATTACTTTCTCTGGAGTGTGATATGCAACCATCTTTTTAAAAAAGTATTTCTTCCGCGTCAAGCACTTATGCTGGGTACATAAATGATACAAAGATGAATGACAGGCAAGTAAAACAATGACTATGACAAAATATAGGAACAATTATACAATAGAGGTACCAGTTCAAGCAAAAAGGACTGGAAAGTATAATATACCATGTTGGCTAATGTACTAGCATTACAAGTTTGATTCCTGAAGATCATAAAGCACAGAAGTTGAACTGGCAAGGTCAAATTTTGTTATATGGGTTTCATTTTCATTGTGCTATGGTTGCTCAATATCTTGGGGCGGATAGGTTATATACATGAATGCATTCAATGGAAAGTTTTTAAGGGCAAAAAATAAAAGTACAAACTATCCTTTTACTTTATTTTAAATTGTCTATGACATCACTGAATATGCGTGCTTCTAAATCCAAGCCTCCCAATCTCTCCTTGTCTTAATATCTTTCCTAGGTTCTTCCTCCTAAGAAAGATGTGAAACCTGGCATGGCATTCTTATTTGAACTCTTTCTCCTTCATGGGAAGTATGTCTGACTTTATTGTGTTGTGAGCTGGTCAGCCTTCCCTTTGTGTGATAACAACTTTGATATAGTGGAGGGAAAATTCAAGTGTCCCTTTCTCCAAGGACATTATGACCAGGAACTCAACAGCTTCAGGAAAACTGAAGATTTGATTTGTCTTGGTTTGGAGCACTGGCTGTGCAATCTCTATTTTCAGGTTTGTAGTATGATTTTGTAAGTAGAAAAATAATTTAAGATTTTTCTAAAGCTGCTTCTCTCAAGTCTTTAGCTTCCTTTCATGCTATTGAAAATTTCAACAAATCGTAAGCCTTTAAAAGTAATTATATTTTAATGCTGATTTATGATAATGCAGATTAAATTTATGTTTACAAATAAGGAATGCAAATTCTAGAGTTAGCGGGAATCTTAGAGATAATTTAACCCAGACTTCTATGTTAAGAATGGGCTAGGTGCCCTAGCCAGTTTGGCTTAGTGGAAAGAGCATTGGCCTGTGGACTGAAGGGTCTCAGGTTCGATTCCAGTCAAGGGCACATGCCTGGGTTGCGGGCTCAATCCCCAGCATGGGGAGTGCAAGAGACAGCCAATCAATGATTCTCTCTCATCATTGATGTTTCTATCTCTCTCTCCTCCTTTCCTCTATAAAATCAATACAAATATATTAAAAAGAGAAATAAGCCAGTCAGAGAAAGATAAATATCATATGATCTCACTCATTTATGGAATATAATGAACAACATAAACTGATGAACAAAAACAGATCCAGAGACAGAGAAGCATCGATCAGATCATCAAATATCAGAGGGAAGGTAGGGGAAGGTGGGAGTAAGGGGGAGAGTAGTACCAAAGGACTTATATGCATTATAAGTCTACCAATGGACACATTGGTGGGGTGAGGGCATGTTGGGGATGGGGATGGGGGGCAATGGGGGGATAAGGACAAATATGTAATACCTTAATCAATAAAGAAAAAAATACAGATATTCCTTTCACAATGGTTTAAGAAATCCCAATTCTTTTAAATAGTTTATTATAACAGTTCTTCTTCACCTCTGACTTTGCTAATAAATATTCAACCTTTATATATATAAATTAAAAAGAAAAGAATGGGCTAGGATAACCATTCAAGCCCCTGATTTTCAGTTTAGAGTCTCCTGAGGACAGAGTTAAGGTATGTTTCCTTATTGAAAGTGCTTTTTGAGCTTCAGTTGTGTGTTGGTCATTGATTGTTCTCAAAATACAAAAGAGAAAAGATCTGGTTTCTGCCTTCAAGTTACTTGCCATTTATTTGATGAGACATACATGTGTTCACACAAAATGTTCATACATTTCTATAGCATGTGAGTGGACATCAAAAAGCTCCCTTTGCCATACATATCATTTCAAAGCAAGCTCTCTTGTTTACCTCAAATCAAACAAAGAACAACAAACAAAAAAAGAAAAACTTGGGCACACACCATTTATCCTATACTAGAGGCCCGGTGCACAAAAATTTGTGCACTCGGGGGGGCGAGGGGGGTCCCCCAGCCCGGCCTGTGCCCTCTCACAGTCTGGGCCCCCTCGGGAGATAACGACCTGCTAGCTTAGGCCTGCTCCTGGGTGGCAGAGGGCAGGCCCAATCCCTAGGTGCAGCCCCTGGTCGGGCTCAGAGCAGGGCCGATTGGGGAGTTGGGGCACCGCCCCCTGTCATGCACAGAGCAGGGCTGATCCGGAGGTTGCAATGCCACCCTCAGTCACGCTCAGGGTAGGGCCGATTGGGGGGTTGGGGCACCGCCCCCTGTCACACTCAAGGCAGGGTCGATGGGGAGGTTGCGGCGCCACCCCCTGTCACGCACAGAGCAGGGCCGATCAGGGGGTTGGGGCGCCGCCCCCTGTCACTCACAGAGCAGGGCC
>NW_005370512.1:804287-806873 GCF_000412655.1 Myotis brandtii
GTGCATGGCTGCCGGCCGCCATCTTGGCTGACAGTTAATTTGCATAAGGATATGTTGATTAGCCAATGGGAAGGGTAGCAGTCGTATGCTAATTACCATGTTTCTCTTTTATTAGTGTAGATAATAAAAGCCTATATGCTAAGTGCCCATTCATCCATTCATCCAATCAAAGCATAATATGCTAATGATATGCTAAGGCCATTGAACTGCTTGCTATGACGTGCATTGACCAGCAGGGTGCAAACACTCTGACCAGTAGGTTAGCTTGCTGCTGGAGTCGGGCCGATCAGGGCTGAGCAAGATGGGCCAGACATGCCCTGGAGCTCTCCCATGGTCCTTCCCCAGCTGGCCAACCTCCCATGTTCCTCCTTGGCCCTGATCATGCACTAGTGGGGTCCCTCGGCCTGACCTGCACCCTCTTGCAATCCGAGACTCCTTGGGGGATGTCAGAGAGCTAGTTTCAGCCAATCCCACAGTCCAGGCCAAGGGACCCCACTGGTGCACGAATTTGTACCAGCCTCTAGTTTATATATATTTGGAATTCTATTTTCTAACCAAGTCTTTTAGCAGAAATGCCATTACATAAAATTATTCAAGGCAAACACCATGGAGGATCCAAAAGAGAAAATAATAGCATACTTAAGTATAAATCATTCCAACAAAATTTTAGTTTATTTTTGTCCTATATGTCCAAATATGTTCTTCCTGATTGTGATATTTTCTTCCTTACCTAATATTTTATGTTTTCAGTCTCTACCCCCTTCTCCTCTCAACTCTAACTGATGGAATTGTTAAACATGGACATTTCCAGGAAACACATGGTCTTGGTCTAAAACTTAGCAGTTTGATATCCTTCTTATGTGATGGCTTTCTTGTTTTCTACTTATTTTAAGTTGAACTCACTAGCAATTTTTTCTTTTAGCTAATTCCATTATAATGATTAGCTTAAATATCTTTTTGGGGTAGTCTAGGTATGCTATTAAGAAACCAACTCATATGAATTCAAGGGAGTATTGAAAAATCACCCAAAATTTGAAGAAAACTATAGAAAAGTTACAGAAAATATTGAACAAATCAGTGACTTAAATACTGTACCAAGAGATAAAAATGAAAATATAACCATAAAAGGAAATAAATTGTGGTATAGATTATTAGCTAATGTGAAAGGTATCTATAAATTTCCTCTAACTTTTTCATTAATTGGTACTTAAAATTCTGTGTTCTATAAATTATGGCATGAAAAATTATCAGTAACTTTTTTTGTAAAACATAATTTATATAGTAAAGTTATCTATACTAATAAAAGGGTAATATGCTAATTAGACCGGATAGACCAGATGTCTTCCAGATGTCCTTCTGGACAAAGCCACAGTGGCAGAGGCCAAGGCAGAGGTGGTTAGGGGCAATCAGGCTGGCAAGAGAGAGCAGTTAGGGGGATCAGGCCGGTAGGGGAGAGCAGTTACGTGTGATAAGGCTGGCAGGGGAGAATAGTTAAGGGTGATCAGGCCAGCAGGGGGGCAGTTAAGGGCATCAGGCAGGCAGGCAGAGTGGTTAGGGGCAATCAGGCAGGCAAGCAAGTGAGCAGTTAGAAGCCAGCAGTCCGGACTGCAAGAGGAATATCTGACTGTCTAAACTGGCAGTTGGACAACCCCCGAGGAGTCCTGGATTGGAGAGGGTACAGTTTGGGCTGGGGGAACCCCCCTTCCTCGCACTGTGCACCAATTTTGTGCACCTGGCCTCTAGATGATCATAAAAAGATACGTATCTTATGTTTAAGATAAAATCAAGAAGTGATGTTTAAAATTTACAAAGTCAAGAAAAGTAGTTGTTTGATAAACATTAAAATAACTTGATTTCACTAAAATTTACTTGATTTTTAACACATTACTAAATTTTTCCTTCTTTTATCTTTGATGCCGTACTTAAAAAATACTTTGTGAAAAAGTAATGACTTATTTTCAGACCCCACTAGCCATTAACCATTACAGATGGACATAATTGTCCACTAACGTTCTTATATGATAGGAAATAACAAGAATGTTCTCCCTCTGTAAACTTATAGGAGATAATGAGTGAGTCTTTTTAATGATTATGCAAGGCATTATTTTCTGATTATAAGACAGAATATGTAGAAATGTAGATGTTTCTGTTTCATTAAGATGAAAACAAAAAAATTCTCATCTTGAAACCCTATTTTCCTCCTATTGACAATTCTGAAATACAGTCATGTGCCATTTAACAATGGGGGTACATTGTAAAAAAACTTGTTGTCAGACAATTTCATCCTTCAAACATCATAGAGTGTACTTATACAAACCTAGATGATATAGCCTACTATACACCTAGGCTTATGGTATAGCCTATTGCTCTTAGACTACAAACCTGTACAGCACATTATTCTACAGAATAGTATAAGATTAAATGAAGCACAAGATAAAATGATGTAACCAACCAACATGGTAAACACAAGATGTATGACACTGTTGCTGGCATACCATGGCATACTGTATTACAGCAATTTTTAAAAATATTTTATTGATTTTTTACAGAGAGGAAAGGAGAGGGATAGAGAGTTAGAAACATCAA
>NW_005370512.1:806912-809629 GCF_000412655.1 Myotis brandtii
TATGTGCCCGCAACCAAGGTACATGCCCTTGACTGGAATCGAACCTGGGACCCTTGAGTCCGCAGGCCGACGCTCTATCCACTGAGCCAAACCGGTTAGGGCTACAGCAATTTTTTAATAAATAGAAAGAATATACTCTAATGACAAAAACTGTAGAATAATAAATACATAAAATAGTAACAGTCATTTGTTATCATTATCACATATTATGTACTGTATTTAACTGTATGTGTTATACTTTCATACAACTGGTAGCGCAGTAGGTTTGTTTACACCAGCATCACCACAACATGTGAGTAAGGTGTTGCACTACAACCTTTCAACAGATATGACATCCCTAGGTGATAGGAATTTTTCAGCTCCATTATAATCTACATATCACCATATATATTGTCCAGTATTGAATTAAATGTTGTTATGTGGAGCAAGACTGGATGTGGATTTTTCTAATGTGAGTTTTCCTAAATGCAAACATTTCTGAGCAAATAAATGTAAATATTAGTACTCCTTTTGGAGTTACTCAGAAAAAGAGTAGCTTAGAATGGGGGAGAGTAAAATAGATTTGGAACAGAAAAATAGTACTTGCAATGCAGCCTTAGATTAAAGGAAGCAAATATAGTCAAATGAATGCTGATATTTTCTCTCCTGTGTCTGTTATGAGAAGGAGACTTCCTCTCAGAGAGGGGTTGGCAGAACCAGGACATGTGCTTAGCCATGATCTCACATGTTCTACCATGGTTTTATCAGGGGTAAAATTCAGGCTAACAACCCTGAACATGCAGGAGGAGATTGGAGAACTATTTGATTCAGCCCCCACAGCATGTGCAGAAAAAATATAAGAGAGAAATTTATGCAAGCAAGATAGCCTTTTACTTTTTCCCATAAAACCTTTTCTATCACTTTTCTGAATATTTTATTTCCTGTGTCATTATTTCCTCAAAGTATTTTATTATTCAAATATTAAACATAGAGAAACGTTGCAGTAAAAACCCATATATTTGCCACTAGATTCTTTACTTATTACTTATTCTTGTTACTTATTTTAGAACTTAATTTCTAAATGTTTTGGAGGGATAATTAATAGTGAATGAATATTTGCTAATTCCATCTCAATGCAAATATTAGACAGTTATTTGGAATAAAAAATTAAAGTATAGAATAAAACAAAGAAAAAAACTAATAAACATATAAAATAATGGCAATATCTGAAACAATTATGTAAATCTGTTAATATAAAAAAGTTTATTTATTTATTCTTTTAATCCTCACCTGAGGATATGTTCATTTTTTAATTGACTTTTTAAGAGGGAGAAAGGAGGAGAGAAACATCGATGTGAGAGAACAACATTGACTGGTTGCCTTTTGTATGCACCTGACCAGAGAGTGAACCCACAACCTAGGTATGTGCCCTGACAGGGAATACATTTCACAACCTTTTGGTGTACAGGAGGATACTGCAACCAACTGAGCCATCTGGCCAGGATAAAAAATTTATTCTTTTAAAGCAAGCAAACAAAAGCAAATAAAAAGCTTTGGTAAACTGAGTTCATGATTGACCTTTTCAATTTTTCAAATTGTATCATTGTTCCAGAGAAAATTACCTGCATTTGTAATAGTTTAGATAACAGATTTACTTCTTAATAGGTAATTAAACTTCCTTTCTGTTTGGATGATCCAAAAGCCCATGTAAAACATACTCAGCTTCCCACTGAATTTCCAGTTTGTTTAATGGCTGAAACAGAGAAAGTGGAATCAGGTATGGAAACTATAACTGGACTTTCAAGGGAGAGAAAGAGAAAAACATCTGTGCATCAATGGGTCATGAAGCTAAATCCTCATTACACTCTTCTCAGGGTTGGTTGACTATTTTTTTTAGCATTCTATGAATAATATTTCAAGTTTTGTTATAGTACACAAAACTAGGTAATATGTTTTAATCATTAATGCATTTCTTTCTATACCATTCTGTTTAAGGAAAAGGTAATCATCTTTAACAATACTAGAGGCCTAGTGCATGAAATCTGTGCATTTGGTGTGTGTGGGGGGTCTCCTCAGCCCAGCCGGGGCCCTTTCACAGTCCAAGAGCCCTTGAGGGATCTCTGACTGACAGCTTAGGCCTGCTCCCCATAGAGGCAGGGGAGGACATCCTTAGCGCTCTTGCATTGAGCGCCTGCCCCCTGGTGGTCAGTGCATGTCATAGCGACTGGTCATTCCGCCATTTGGTCGATTTGCCCGGTGCACAAAATTATTGCACGGGGGGTGGGTGGGAGTCTTTCAGCCTGGCCTGCACCCTCTCGCAATCTGGGACTGCTTGGGGGATGTGCGACTGCTGTTTTAGGCCCGATCCCACAGCAGGATCAGGCCTAAAACGACAGTTGGACATCCCTCTCGCAATCTGGGACCGCTGGCTCCTAACTGCCCCCCTGCCTGCCTGCCTGATTGCCCCTAACATCTCTGCCTGCCTGACTGATTGCCCCTAACCACTCGCCTGCCTGTCTGATCACCTCTAATTGATCGCCTGCCTGCCTGATCACCCCTAACTCTCTGCCTGCCTGCCTTATCGCCCCTAACTGCTTCTGCCTCAGTCCCTGCCACCTCAGCTTCGTCCAGAAGGCCGTCCAGAATGACGTCCGGAAGGCTGTTTGGCTGTCTGGTCTAATTAGCATATTATGCTTTTATTTTTATAGACTAGAGGCCCGGTGCACAAAAATTTGTGC
>NW_005370512.1:810752-811988 GCF_000412655.1 Myotis brandtii
GCAGCAAGCAAGCCTTGTGCTCGCTTCAGTGCCTGGCTGCCGGCCGCCATCTTGGCTGACAGTTAATTTGCATATACTCACTGATTAGCCAATGAAAAGGGTAGCGGTCGTACGCTAATTACCATGTTTCTCTTTTATTAGTGTAGATTAGTTTTCATATTGCATTACCTATTAATCACATAATTAAATATGAAACTACTTCATGGAAACAAATATTTCTCTATGGCCTTATTGCTCTAATATACTTTTTAATTTTTCTGGGGAACAATTTGACATTTTTGCCTAGTCTATATTTTAATTTTTTTTTTTTTGGTATGCTCACAGGAATGGTAACCAAAAAATGGCTATAAAAGAGAAAATATTCTTAGAAAAAGGTTCTCGAATAATATTTTATTTATAAGCCTCTGTTTTCAAAGGTCGGTTTAATCAAGGGCTAAATAAGCAAATAATGTTCTTAGAAATATTCAGTGTAACAAGTTTCAATTATTTTTTGCAAAAGAATTATTTTTATTAGTAGTAATAATTGTAGGGGATTGATTGATAGTAGTTGCAATAATAATAGCAAGAATACTATTATCAGCATAATACTAACACTAGAAGCATTACCAGTAATAAAAATCCCATGCATTACATATTTTTAATGTGCCAGGCACTGTAAGTGGCTTATTTTTATTTTTTGAAATTATCAAATATTTTAAACATACTTAACAGAAAATAACCTAACATACACTAGTACCTAGTACCCAGCTTTGTCCATTCTTGCTATTTTGCCATATTTTGCTTCATATCTTTTCTTTTAAAAAGTAACAATTTACATGTAATTAAAGCCCTATGTGAACTGAAGCTTGATTCTATTCTCAGCCCTCTGACTTATTATTTTCATGATATTTTAATACACATCCTACATATGTATGAAATTGTAAACAATACATATCTTTTCTATGTATTAAACATTTAAATAAATATGTCACACTACATCTTCTTCTGCTACTTCATTTTCTTTCAATATTATCTTTGAAATTTAAATACACATAATATATTCATTTCTGGTTTAATGATTTAATTGCTGTATAGATTTTTTTGCATGATTATTCTTTTTTAAATTAGGAATTCCCTAACTTAATTGTGGTTCAAGTGAAAGCATTGGCAATATGTTAGAGTGTATATCAAACATACCCACATTCTTAAGTATTACCTGGAAAATCTGTCTCTCTCTCTCTCTCTCTCTCTCTCTCT
>NW_005370512.1:812777-814744 GCF_000412655.1 Myotis brandtii
CTGTAATGTTGCTACTGTTATGAATCGTAATGTAAATATCTGATATGCAGGATGGTCTTAGGTGACCCCTGTGAAAGGGTCGTTCAACCGCCAAAGGGGTCGCGACCTACAGGATGAGAACCGCTGCTCTAGTGTCTAGGAGACCCCACAATGCGTCTGCCACCAGCACTATGATTCCCAGAATTCCTGGTGCTCCCCGCACTCTTGGTTTCCACTTCAGGTCCAGGGGCTACAGAAACCAAAAGGACTGGGAACTTCAGCTGCCCCCAGGCCAGGCTGACAGGACCAGACACTCCACTGGCCACAGAGAGCTGTCTGACCAAGGGTTGATTCTGTGGGGGTGGGACTTCTTCCTCCCTGCTGTCAGTCTCCACAGCCTCGATGAGGAAGCTGGGATGACCGAGGGAGCCAAGGCCCACAAGCCACCCACTCTCTACTCGCTCTCCCGCCCCGCCCCTGGCTGCTCGGCACCTGTGTGTGTGCATGCTGCCCATAGGCCCACCATCTTTGTTGGGTTAATTTGCATACTCACTCCTGATTGGCTGTGGGCTTCATGGAGGGACTGTCAATTTACATATTAGTCTATTATTAGCAGACTAGAGGCCCGGTGCACAAAAATTTGTGCACTCGGGGGGGGGGGGGGGGGGGGGCCCCCGGGCGCCGCGGGGGGGGGGGGGGGGGGGGGGGGGGAGCTGGCATGGGATCCGAGCGGGGCGGCCCCCTCTCACTCCCGCTCCGTGAAAGCCCGGGGTGTACTCCTTGTCACTCTTCATTCATGTGTTCATGGAGATGATGTCACTGTGCTTTCACAGAGATAATGTCACCATGGAGATGATGTCACTCGTGTACATGAAGCTGATGTCACTGTGTGTGCATGGAGATGATGTCATTGTGCGTGCTTAGAGATGATGTCACCATGGAGATGATGTCACCATGTGTTCATGGAGATGATGTCACTGTGCTTTCACAGAGATAATGTCACCATGGAGATGATGTCACTCGTGTACATGAAGCTGATGTCACTGTGTGTGCATGGAGATGATGTCATTGTGCGTGCTTAGAGATGATGTCACCATGGAGATGATGTCACCATGTGTTCATGGAGATGATGTCACTGTGCTTTCACAGAGATAATGTCACCATGGAGATGATGTCACTCGTGTACATGAAGCTGATGTCACTGTGTGTGCATGGAGATGATGTCATTGTGCGTGCTTAGAGATGATGTCACCATGGAGATGATGTCACCATGTGTTCATGGAGATGATGTCACTGTGCTTTCACAGAGATAATGTCACCATGGAGATGATGTCACTCGTGTACATGAAGCTGATGTCACTGTGTGTGCATGGAGATGATGTCATTGTGCGTGCTTAGAGATGATGTCACCATGGAGATGATGTCACCATGTGTTCATGGAGATGATGTCACTGTGCTTTCACAGAGATAATGTCACCATGGAGATGATGTCACTCGTGTACATGAAGCTGATGTCACTGTGTGTGCATGGAGATGATGTCATTGTGCGTGCTTAGAGATGATGTCACCATGGAGATGATGTCACCATGTGTTCATGGAGATGATGTCACTGTGCTTTCACAGAGATAATGTCACCATGGAGATGATGTCACTCGTGTACATGAAGCTGATGTCACTGTGTGTGCATGGAGATGATGTCATTGTGCGTGCTTAGAGATGATGTCACCATGGAGATGATGTCACCATGTGTTCATGGAGATGATGTCACTGTGCTTTCACAGAGATAATGTCACCATGGAGATGATGTCACTCGTGTACATGAAGCTGATGTCACTGTGTGTGCATGGAGATGATATGAACATTGGAGTCTGCAGTCACTGAAGCAAGCAAGCCTCATGTTCGCTTCCAGCTGCCTGGCTGCCGGCCACCATCTTGGCTGACAGTTAATTTGCATAACGATATGCTGATTAGCCAATGGGAAGGGTAGC
>NW_005370512.1:814793-815966 GCF_000412655.1 Myotis brandtii
GGCCTGGTGCATGAAAATTCATGCACTGGAGGGGGGGGGTCCCTCAGCCTGGCCTGCCCCCTCTCACAGTCCGGGAACCCTCAGGGGTGGAGGGCAACCTGGCAATCAGGGGAAGGTGACGCCCCCATCACACCTCTGCTGCTGCCACTGCCGGCAGCACAAGACTCGGCCGGCCCTGGTTACTTGAGCCTCGGGTGGCCCTGGGCGGCTAGGCAGCCGCCATCTGAGTCTTGCCTACGCCTTGGGCCTGCCCTGGGTGGCTGGGCAGCTGACATTGGAGGTTTGTCTGTGCCTCAGGCCAGCCCTGGGTGGCTGGGCAACTGCCATCCGAGGCTTGCCTGCACCTCGGGTCAGCCATGGGTGGTTGGGGGGCTGAGGGGACTGGGGGACTCTGGAGGCAGGCATCCAGAGCGGCGCACCTACGGGGCTGAGGGGACTAGGTGCCCCCATCTTTGAGGGTGTGACAGTCATTTAGCATATTCCCTCCTTATTGGCTGTGGGTGCCTTCATCTTTGCAACAGCGTGAGGGTCAATTATCATATTCCCTCTTTATTATATAGGATATATATCTTTATTGTTGAGAGTATTACAGATGTCCCTGTTTCTCCCCATCCCATTGCCCCCTTCCACCCAGTTCCTGCCCCTCCCCAGGTCTTTATCACTTTATTATCTATGCCCATGGGCTATGCATATAAGTTCTTTGGTTAATCTCTTCCCATGTCCTCCTCCCCCCTCCTTTCCCCTTCCCTCTGAGATTCATTGGTCTGTTCCATGTTTCCATGCCTGTGATTTTATTTTATTTATCAGTTTATTTTGTTCATTAGATTCCTTGTTTACTTATTTTGCTTTTTAGATTCAATTGTCAATAGATATGTATTCATTGCCATTTGCCATTTTATTGTTCATGTTTTTTATCTCTTGCTTCTTCTTCTTCTTCCTCTTTCTCCTCCCTCTTCTCCTCCTTTTCTTAAAGAATACCCTTCAACACTTCATGTAACACTGGTTTGTTGGTGATAAACTCCTTCAGCTTTTTCTTGTCTGTGAAGCTCTTTATCTGACCTTCAATTATAAATAACTAGAGGCCCTATGCACAAAAATTTGTGCACTCGGGGGGGGGAGGGGGGTCACCCAGCCCGGCCTGTGCCCTCTCGCAGTCTGGGACCCCTCGGGAGA
>NW_005370512.1:816564-816901 GCF_000412655.1 Myotis brandtii
CCCTATCAGGCACAGAGCAGGGCTGATCAGGGGGTTGGGGCGCCGCACCCTGTCACACACAGAGCCGCAGGGTGATCAGGGGGTTGGGGAGCTCCCCCCTATCAGGCACAGAGCAAGGCTGATCAGGGGGTTGTTGCCCCGCCCCCTGTCACTCACATAGCCGCAGGGCAATCAGGGGGTTTGGGCGCTGCCCCCTGTCACGCTGATCCCGGTGCTGGGAGCCTCGCTGCTCTGCTGACCCCAGTGCCAGGAGGCATATTACCCTTTTACTCTATAGAATAGAGGCCTGGTGCATGGGTGGGGGCCGGCTGATTTGCCCTGAAGGGTGTCCTGGATC
>NW_005370512.1:816916-825007 GCF_000412655.1 Myotis brandtii
TTTTTTTCTATTCTGGGCCAGCTTTAGCTCTGAGGCCTCGCTGCTGAAAGCAGGTTTCTGGCCTTTACCTTCTGTATTTGATACAATGTTGCGGTCTGGCTGGCTGAAGCCCGGCTGACTGAAAGCCGGTTTCTGGGGTTTTGTTTAGCTTCTATATTTGCAACATAGTTGCTTAGAATTGCAGCTGAGAGGCCGGCAAGTCAGGCGGGGAATGTTGGAGTCCGCCATCACTGGAGCAAGCAAGCCTCCCTGTTTGCTTCAGTGCATGGCTGCCGGCCGCCATCTTGGCTGACAGTTAATTTGCATAAGGATATGCTGATTAGCCAATGGGAAGGGTAGCGGTCGTATGCTAATTACCATGTTTCTCTTTTATTAGTGTAGATAGCTTTGTTGGGTACAGTAATCTTGGTTGTAGGTCCTTGCTATTCATCACTTTTAATATTTCTTGCCAATCCCTTCTGGCCTGCAAAGTTTCTGTGGAGAAATCAGCTGACAGCCATATGGGAATTCCTTTGTAGTTAACTAACTGGTTTTCTCTTGCTGCTTTTAAGGTTCTCTCTTTGTCTTTAACCTTTGGCATTTTATTTATGATGTCTTGGTGTGGACATCTTTGGGTTTCTCTTGTTTGGGACTCTCTATGCTTTTGGACTTGCAAGTCTATTTCTTTCATCAGGTAGGTGAAGTTTTCTGTCATTATTTCTTCAAATAGATTTTCAATATCTTGCTTTCTCTCTTCTCCTTCTGGCACCCTCATAATACAAATGTTTGTATGCTTAAAGTTGTCCTAGAGGCTCCTTACACTATCTTTATATTTTTTTTATTATTTTTTCTTTTGCTTTTCTGATTGGATGTTTTTTGGTTCCTCATATTCCAAATCATTGATTTGATTCTCAAAATCCTCTGTTCTACTGTTGAATCCCTGTAAATTAGTCTTTATTTCAGTTAGTGTATACTTAATTTCTGACTTGTCCTTTTTCATGTCTTTGAAGTTCTCACTAAGATAAATTCTTATAAAGCCCCTTGAAGCTCTCATTAAGATACTTGAGCATCCTTGTAATCATTGTTTTGAACTCTGTATCTAGTAGTTTGCTTCCATTTCATTTAGATTTTTTTCTAGAGATTTCTTCATTTTTTTCATTTGTGACATGTTTCTTTGTCTCTGCATTTTGGCTGCTTCCCTGTATTTGTTTCTATGTATTAAGAAGAACTGTTATGTGTCCTGAAATTGGTAGAGTGGCCTTGTGTAATAGGTGTCCTGTAGGGCCCAGTGGCTCAGCCTCCCTAGTCACCTGAGCTGGACACTCTAGGTGGGCTCCTGTGTGGGCCTGCACCACCATCTTGGTTCTCTGTTTATTCTTATTATCCATATTGTTTCCAGTTTTACTCTATTGCTAACAAGGCTCCAATGATTCTTCTTGGACTTGTGCTCCTTGTGCAGGTGGGTATTAATTTCACTACAGTATATTGATCAAGGAGAAGAACACTGAATCACAGGGCACACACTTCTTAAATTTATAGCAGAGTGACTCATTGCCATCCAAAGTAATTGTGTCAATTTACTTGCTAATAGCTGTGTAGGTGAGTTTCTTTGGCTCATATTCTATCAATCCTTGTTAATATCAGTTTTTCCCAGT
The DNA here is from genome assembly GCF_000412655.1 of Myotis brandtii. Lineage (NCBI taxonomy): Eukaryota > Metazoa > Chordata > Mammalia > Chiroptera > Vespertilionidae > Myotis > Myotis brandtii. Next base: position 818,551 of record NW_005370512.1, read on the forward strand.
TCAATTGAAATGAAATTATATCCATTTATTTTAATTAGAATTTTCTAGAATATAAGTAAGTTTGAACATTTTTCCCATATATTTTTGTTGACAACTAGGTTATATTTTGTGAATTGCCTGCTCCTATGCTGTGTCCACTTTTTCTCCTCATAATTTGTATGTATCCTGGTGTATTTACTCCCCCTCCCCCCAGTGGGATGAACAGTGGGAAATACTTGATTTCTGATTCAATTTTTGATTGTCATTGATCATTCAATTATTCAATTATTAATTCAATTAAAAACTAATTGTATTAGTTAGTCATAGTATTATGTTATCTTTTAAAAATTTATTTCCTTTTGTTATAGTTTTATTTGCTAAGTGTATAGTTTTATTGGCTCTGTGTATTATTCAATAGATATGTATGTATAAAAACACATATAAAGTGCTATTATAATTTTGAAATACTACTGAATTTATAGTTATATTATTCTTTTTATTACCACTATGAAGTAATAGATGTCCTGATTTTTACATTTTTCTTCATTTTTAAAAAATATAATAAAATTGCAATAAATACATATCTATCAACAATTGCATCTAACAATCAAAATAAATAAACAGGGAATCTAATGAACAAAATAAACTGAAAAATAAAATAGAACCAGAGACATGGAAACATGGAACAGAGTGACAAATTTCAGAGGGCAGGGGGGACAGGGTGGAAAGAGATTAACCAAGAATTTATATGCATATATGCATTTTATAATAGACACAATCAATAGGGTGGTGAAGGCCTGGGGTGGGGTAGCAACAAGGTAGAGAGGGGCAGTGAGGGGAAAATTGGATACATCTGTAATATTCTCAACAATAAAGATTTTTTTAAATAAAAAATAATAAAACTGCTCATTTGCCTCTATTAAGACTTTTCATTAATTTTTTGTTTTCTATGTATTTATATTCTTAGCTTTATTAATTCCTTACTACTGTATTCTTTAGGTTTTATTTGTGGTTACTTTTTAATCTCCTTGATGTAAAAGTTTAACTCATTTATCTTCAGTTTTTAATTGCCTGATAGTTATGGGTGAAATCACCAATTATGATATGATCTATCCATTTTTCCTTGTAATTTTGTCAGATATTGCTTTATATATTTTAAATCTACTTTTAAGTACATTCCAGTTTATAATTGTTATAGTTTTGTGGTGTTATTATTTCTTTCATATAGATGTAGTCTCCTTCTATATATCTATGAATGCTTTTGGATTTATATTGTAGTTCTTCTATTATTAATACTACAATCTGAATTTTCTTGATAAATATTTTCATGGCATATATTATTTTCATAAACTATACTAGAGGCCTGGTGCACAAAATTTGTCCAGGCGGGGGTCCCCTCAGCCCAGCCTGTACCCTCTCCAACCTAGGACCCCTTGGGGAATGTCCGACTGCCAGTTTAAACCGGCAGTCGGACATCCCTCTCACAATCCTGGACTGCTGGCTCCTAACTGCTCACCTGCCTGCCTGCCCAATTGCCCCTAACTGCCCTGATCACCCCTCACTGTTTCTGCGTGCTGTCTGATCGCCCCTAACTGCCCCCCTGCTGGCCTGGTCGCCCCTAACTTCCCCCCACTGCCAGCCAGGTCACCCCAACTGCCCCCCTCTGCTGGCCTTGTCGCCTCATGCAGCCTGCTGTTCAGTCATTTGGTTGTCCCTCACTAACCCCCCTGATGGCCTGGTCGCCCCACGCAGCCTGTTCTGTTGTCCGTCTGGTTGTTTTGGTCATCACAGCCCCTGGCTTTTTATATATATAGATTTTTAAAAAATAAAACTCATTATCATGCTGTTTGGGATATGTCTTAGCACCATAAAGCTAGATTTTGTGTGTGTGTGTGTTCTAGACAAGTAGATAATGTGCTTTTTAGTAGGTACGTTTAATTTTTTATAATTATTGCTTTCTGTTATATTTGTACTTATTGATAACATTTTAGTTTTCATTTTTGTCTTCTATTTTTCTGCTTTTTAAAAAACCTTTTATATTAATTTCTTTTTAATTCAAAATAATTTTCTTTATTTTACTTATCTTCTGTTGTTTAAAATCTATAGCCTTTTTTGTTAGTTATTTTAAACATTATACTTAATTTTCTTATCTACACATTTAACTATAAATTATCTTTAAAATCTAGGTTTATCCAGTACTTCTCTTCTCTTGCTGGATGAGGCAAGAACTTTTGGTATGCTTTAGCTACCCATTAAACACCTCCATCTACTCTTACATTAGTATTAGCTAGGCTTTCAGTTTTTCTTAATTAAGCAAAAAAAAATCTATATAATAAAAGCAACTGTTAAGGTGAACAACCAGAATGACTGATCACTATGATGTGCACTGACCACAAGAGGGCAGACACTCAATGCAGGAGCTGCCCCCTGGTGGTTCAGTGTGCTCCACAGGGGGAGTGCTGCTCAGCCAGAAGCCGGGCTCATGGCTGGTGAGCACAGCGGCAATGGCAGGAGCCTCTCCCACCTCCACAGCAGGGCTAATGAGCAGCGAGCTGAGCGGTAAGGAGCAGAGAGCAGGCGGGCAGTAAGGAGCGAGGGGTCCCGGCCTGTGAGAAGGTGCAGGCCGGACTTAAGGACACCCCCCAGTGCATGAATTTTGTGTACCGGGCTTCTAGTGCAATTACATTTTTATTCTCTATTGAAAATTAACTTACTGACATTCTTGATCGATATCTGTGTTTCAAAATATTTTTAATATAGCATGTCTTCACTCTGGTTCTCTTTTTCTGAATTCTGAAATAAATTTTTAGTAAGTCATTTAGTTTGGATCTGTGAGTGGTAAACTATCATAGCCACTGTAAGCCTCAAAAATCATCATTTTATCTCACTTTTGATACATTATCCATGTATAAAATTTTAGGACAGTAATAGTTTTTCCTCACTATTTTATCTATTTTCTTTTTGTGTCTATTGTGGCTGATGAGAAATTGGTATTGAGCAGAGACTAAAGAATCTTAAGAAGGGAAATTATGTATTTCCATTTCTATTTTAGGCAGATGCCTCTCATAATGTTTAGGAGAGTTTATTTGAAGAGGACATATCTAGAAGTAGATCAATTAGAAAAGATTTAAATTAGTCCAGTTAACAGATAAGGACCTGAATTAGGGCAGAGATATAAAGTTGTAGAAGAGAGTATACATTTATAAAATATTAAAGAGGTGCAGTAGAACTGATCATAGAACTAAGGATAAGAATGTTCCTGTTGATTAATTAGATATGGATAGTGAGAGACAATTAAGGATGATTCCTAATTTTTTAGCATGGATAGATGTGGATATCAAATAGCAGATGATAAAAGAGGAAGGGATAAGATTAGAAAAGAATCCATGAGCTTGATTTTGGATCTACTGTTATTATATTGTATCTAAATAAAATGTTCAAGAGACCATTGGGAATGTGTAGGTGAAGCTCAGAAGAGAACTGGAGAGTAGAGAAGGAGGATCAGTATATTACAGAGGCATAAACACACAGACTCTAGATGGAGTGGTTGAGTTCAACCAGGGAAGGAATGTAGAGTGATAGAAGTGTTGGGTTGAGGGCATAGTTCAAGGAAACAGCAGTGTTTTGTGTAAGGATGTTGGGGTTTCTACCATAATGGTCAGACTCAAAACCTTCACTGACTTTTTAGGTGACATCTGCCTTTCTGTCTTGTTCTGCCTATGAGCTGGGCAACACAGAGCTTCATGTTCAATCTCCAGTGATAACTTTTTCTTACACTGTGGCTGGGGCTTTCCATATCTCTTAGTGATTATGCCTTGTTGGGTCAAATACAAGCTCCACTGATTCCTAGGCTCAATTTCTAGAGCCCTTGGGCAAAACCCTGAGCTTTGGTATCCATACCTGACCTGGTTCCCTTTGAGTAAACCATTATTATCAGCTAATGATTACTAAAATGCAACCACCTCCTGACAACTAAAAGTGACTTTTAGAGTTGTGTATACCTGAAAATGTTGAAATTTTATACACAGAATTCATATATATCAAATTATGCCAATTGGCTTTAAACAAATATTTGTGAAAATAAATTAGAAATGAAATATGTAATGAAGCTAGGTAATAAATGCCAACTTATAAAGCAACTTAATTAAAGTGTATTGTTTCTTACACTTGAGAACTTGGATTTGCTTTACTTATAAGCAGAGAAGGTAAGAGGTGACCCACATCATAGTCTGATTTTGGAGGATAATGAATAGAGATAGCAGTCCTCAAAAAGTACAATTTTAAGCATTCTCTGTTGGAATTTAATAGATTTAAGGCTTAATTTTCTATTTTAGATGCAAATATCCTAGGTGGATAACAATATGTGTGCTGTTGTCAATATGCTTTGTGTGCATAAAGGGAAAGTGAGGAGCTGGGGGGAGGGGGATACAATGAGCCTATGGTACTGGCAGTTTGGGAAAGAGCAGATCCCATATAATAAAAGCCTAATATGCTAAGCGTCCAGTTGTCCAGTCAACCCTTCAACCAATCAAAGTGTAACATGCTAATGATATGCTAAGGATGCTCAACCACTTGCTATGATGTGCACTGACCACCAGGGGGAAGATGATCCGGTCAGTAGGTTAGCTTGCTGCTGGGGTTCCGCCGATCAGGACTGAACGAGATAGGCTGGACATGCCTTGGAGCCCTCCTGCGGTCCCTCCCTGGCTGGCCAACCTCCCATGTCCCTCCTGGCCCCGATCATGCACTGGTGGGGTCCCTCGGCCTGGCCTGCAACCTCTTGCAATCTGGGACCTCTCGGGGGATGTTGGAGAGCCAGTTTCGACCTGACGGCAGAATGACCAGTTGTTATGATGTGCACTGACCAAAAGGGGGGAGATGCTCAACACAGGAGCTGCCCACTGGTGGTCAGTGTGCTTCCACAGGGGGAGCACTGCTCAGCCAGAAGCCGGGCTCATGGTTGGCGAATGCAGCAGCGGTGGCGGGATGTCCTACTGCTGGCTTAGGCCCGTTCCCGGGAGTGGGCCTAAGCCATCAGTTGGATATCCCTTGAGGGCTCCTGGACTGCAAGAGTGTGCAGGCCAGACTGAGGGACGCCCTCCCCTCCCCCTGCCCCAAGTGTACAGATTTCATACACCGGGCATCTAATAGTGCATAAAAGGCCAGCCCATAGGAAAGTGAGCCTCATTCTACATTACTACTTGGGCAGCTCTGTTGAGGACATAGTGGATGTTGTGGTTAAGACTCACTAGTGTGTCTGCAGAAGAATAGCTTTTACCCAGTGTCTTTCATGTATTTATGTTGAATCAGATTACGATGCCCTTATTCTGTGAAAAAAATATACTTTAACAGTAGAATATAATCTCTGTAACCTGGGAATTTGAGATGTAGAAGGCGAAGAACAAATCTAAACGTTTTCTGTTAGTTGCAGATCATATTCTTAAGACATAATTAATAAATCAAGAGAGTAAAAGAAATGATTATGGTCTCACTAGACAAAAAGGTAGAAAACTATCACAGTTGATTTTTTGTTTAAAATATTAAGTTTAAATGTCCTGTCAACTCTGAAGCCACCATGTGGGACACTTAAAACAGGCATTTGCAATGTGGATTTCTTCATTTATTACTTTCTTTTTTATTCATTTAATGTTTTAGATTTAAGCATGGAACTAAAAATCTTATTTTGGAATTTTTAACTTTGAGAAAGTAGGTCCTGACTTAGTAATGTTATTTCAGCGATAGACATTTTAACCTAGTTTTAGGATACTGAGAAGATGAGAAGCAATTACTTTTACTAACTTTTTAAATTTTATTTTACAAATTAGATGTATTTTTATTTTATTTATTTTATTTTTATTTTCTTTATTGATTAAGGTATTACATGTGTCCTTATCTCCCCATTGCCCCTCCTCCCCAGCTCATGCCCTCACCCCCCTGATGTCTGTGTCCATTGGTTACCTTATATGCATGCATACAAGCCCTTTGGTTGATCTCTCCCCTTTACCTCTACCCTCCCCTACCTTCCCTCTGAAGTTTGATGGTCTGATCAATACTTTTCTGTCTCTGGATCTGTTTTGGTTCATCAGTTTATGTTGTTCATTATATTCCACAACTGAGTGAGATCATATGGTATTTATCTTTCTCCAACGGACTTATTTCACTTAGCATAATGCTTTTCAGTTCCATCCATGATGTTGCAAATGGTAAGAATTTCTTTTTTTTTACCATAGCGTAGTATTCCATTGTGTAGATGTGCCACAGTTTTCTAATCCACTCATCTGCTGATGGGCACTTAGGCTGTTTCCAAATCTGAGCTATTGTAAATTATGCTGCTACAAACATAGGGGTGCATGTATCCTTTCTGATTGGTGTTTCTAGTTTCTTGGGATATATTCCTAGAAGTGGGATCACTGTGTCAAATGGAAGTTCCATTTTTAGTTTTTTGAGGAAACCCCATACTGTTCTCCACAGTGGCTGC
>NW_005370512.1:825201-830757 GCF_000412655.1 Myotis brandtii
GTTGCCCATTTTTTGATTCTGTTGTTTATCTTCCTTTTGTTAAGTTGTATGAGTTCCCTGTAAATGTTTGAGATTAAACCCTTATCAGAGATAACATTGGCAAATATGTTCTCCCATGCAGTGGGCTTTCTTGTTGTTTTGCTGATGGTTTCTTTTGCTGTGCAGAAGCTTTTTATTTTAATGTAGTCCCATTTGTTTATTTTCTCTTTGGTTTCTATTGGCCTAGAGGCTGTATCGGTGAAGAAATTGCTTTGGCATATGTCTGAGATTTTGCTGCCTGTGGATTCCTCTAGGATTTTATGGTTTCCCATCTTACATTTAAGTCCTTTATCCATTTTGAGTTTATTTTTGTATATGGTGTAATTTGGTGGTCTAGTTTTATTTTTTTGCATGTATCTGTCCATTTTTCCAAACACCATTTATTAAAGAGACTGTCTTGACTCCATTGTATGCTCTTGCCTCTTTTGTCAATATTAATTGAGCATAGTGGTTTGGGTCAATTTCTGGGTTCTCTATTCTAATTCATTGATCTATATGTCTGTTCTTGTGTCAGTATCAAGCAGTTTTTAAAATAGTGGCTTTGTAATACAGCTTGATATCTGGTATGAGATACCTCCTACTTTGTTCTTTCTCAGGATTGTTGTGGTTATTTGGAGTCTTTTTTTATACCAGATGAATTTTTGGAGAGTTCATTCTAAGTCTTTGAAATATGCCATTAGTATTTTTAATGGGGAGTGCATTGAATCTATAGATTACTTTGGGTAGTAAGGACATTTTAATGATGTTGACTCTACCAATCCATGAACACAGTATGTTCTTCCATCTGTTTATGTCTTCCTCTATCTCTTTTTTCAGTGTCCTGTAGTTTTCCGAGTACAGGTCTTTTACCTCCTTAGTTAAGTTTATTCCTAGGTATCTTAATTTTTTTGGTGCAATGGTAAATGGGATTGTTTTTTAATCTCTCTTTCTATAAGTTCACTATTAGTGTATAGAAATGCCATAGATTTCTGGGCGTTATATTTGTATCCTGCTACATTGCCGAATTCATTTATTAAGTCCAATAATTTTTTGATGGAGTCTTTAGAGTTTTCTATGTACAGTATCATGTCATCTGTGAATAATGACAGTTTTATGTCTTCTTTTCCAATTTGGATGCCTTTTATTTCTTCTTCTTGTGTAATTGCTATAGTTAGCACTTCCAGTACTATGTCAATTACTTTTAGACCATTTTTTACCAGATCATTCTTGTTTTCTAGTTTTTCCTCAGGGCACTGTGGCTATATCTTCCAAATCTATTGCACTGTGCTGTGAACTTGGCTTCTAGAATGCAGATCCCAGTTCCCCTAAAAGGAAGATAGGTAACACCCAAGAAACATGAATACTGACATGTTCAATAAGAGGACACTACATACCATGAGAGGAAGAATGTTTTATGCTTTAGAAAAATGCTTTGGAAAAGGCTGATTTTAATTTGCTCTGCTCTGAGCCCAGGGATTGATTGAAACCTCACATTGAAAGACTGCGCAGGGACGTTTTGCTCCAATTCGGAATAAATTTACACAAAAATAAAACATAAAATATCTTTGAATGTATGTCTGCTACATTGCTTATATTTATTTATTTTTCTTGGAGGATTCCTAAACATATTATTAGCAGTTAATATCCCCCATGGGTTTGTTTTCTAATATATCAGGACTGTGATACAGTATGCTGTTTCTGCCACTGATATGTTGCTAAGAGATTTAATAATGGGTAAACAAACACAACATGTGGTAATTCATTTCAAATTAAAAGTTTATTAAACTCTGGCTTGATGGCTTTCTGGCTATTTACAATTAAAGGAACAGACCTTAGGGAAGGGGTGACCACGTGGTGTGTGTTCATGGCTGCAACATTTCCCTCTGAAAAATATGTTTATGATCTTCCACAAGCTGTCCCACATTGATAGGCTCCAGATGTAATCTGCTGAATCTACTACAGCCCCCAAATCATGGAAAAAAAGTGACTTTAATGTTCACTTCTAAATACACATGTGCATGCATGTGCTCTCACACACACAGCACACACATGCACACACCTCAAGAAGATTCGGAATTTAATCCGATAGTTGATGTTTTAAGTGCTGATCAGCTTTGCAAAGAGGTGGATGCCTAGGGCCAAAAATAATTATGAAATGCTGGAAGAAAAGAGCTATGATATAACTTTTGGGTTATTACCATTTTTAGGCTGTCTTACTTTTTAGGAAGCAAACTAGGGAATTATTTGTTATGCTTGATAATTTTGTTTTGTATGTGCCTACATTGCATTAACAATGGTCTCTGGCAAGATCTATGTGTTTTGTGATGTAGAATTTAATTCAGGAGAGTTTTATCATGCTACCACTATCAGCAAAGCATGTTTCTAAATGATGTGAGATTATTAACCAAAATAACATGAAATCCATGGCCTCCAGGGGTTTACTTGATCCCATGCCCACTCCACCACTGAGATCTGTACATGTCCACATGCTGACTAGATGATGGGAGGGCCTACCAGCACTTTATTCACATGCAGGACCAGAAAGCTTTGTGGGAGAGACCAAAGGAGTGAAGCAGATATAAGTGCTAAGTAGCAAAAATTTAGTTGTTAGGTGAGAGGGGAGGTTGTGGGAAATGCATGTTGTCTATCAGATTTGTTTTCTATTTCACCATTTCAGTGTGGGATTCCTCAGGAGAATGGAACTGCATGAAAACACTCTCTAACCTGCTAAAAGAGAAAACCTTCTCATTGAATTTCTATAAGACAGGAAGTATACTATCTGTTATAGTCTATACTATCCTATGAGACAATAAGGCATACTATATATACAATTACAGCTACAGAGGCCACGGTGGGACAGTATAAATGAGTAGATTATGAGCTCATATGAGAGAGGTTGGCAGATGCCCAGAAACAAATGAGTGAGCTTTTGAGGGCAGTTGAAATTTGCCTGAAATTCTTTGTAATCTAACCCCAATTTAAATCCTATATTGGTAAGATCTGGGGAACTGTATGTCAATTTCACAATCATGTCCTAGGGAAAGGCAAACATAGATGGAAATTCTTTTGGGTAAAAACCTGGGTCTTTTTACCCAAAAGACAAGGACAAGACTAGTTTGTGCTTTGTACAAAGATAACATGTAGTTCCAAAGGCGAACACAATGGAAAAAAAAAGTCATGAGAAAAGTTAGGAAGTCAGAATGGCACCAAGTATCTTTGAGTAACTGTTAGGAACCATTGGATTCTAGCATACATGAAGGGATGGATTTGGGCAAGGATAACTTTAAGGCAAGAAGTCCAGTACATTACATTAGCTCAAAGAAGAGATGGGTGGGGCCTGAATTAGAGTAATATAAGAGAATACAATTAAGAAAATTTAAGAGATATGTTAAAATTGAATCAACAGGATTTGGTAGGTGAATAGTTATGTCATAATAATAAAAAAAACACATGAAATTATAGTCAAGAGTATTTCTATCTCAGGTAAGAAAAATAATACTACCCTTATCAGAGATGAGGTACTTAAAGGAGCTGGTTTCAGATAAATGTTTACCAATGGTTTGGGTCAAATTGAATTTAAAGTGTTGGTGGAATTAAAAAGACAATTACTAGCGTGGAGTTAAGAAAATGGACTTAAAGCTCAGAAGAACCATATGATCTTATCCTGATAAAGGGGGAGACTAAAGCAATAGGAATGGGTGAGTTTACCAAGGAAGTGTGAGAAAAGTGTAGGATATCTTTATTTAAGGAATAAATGAGAGAAAGAACAAAGTAAATTGCAAATGAGCAATCCAAACAAGTAGGAGAAAAATCAGGAGGTATGACATCATAGAGGTTTTTATGACATCATGGGATTTTAAGTCTCAAGTAGAGAGAGGGTGGTTACATCAGCAAAATATTCTGTAGCAGTGCTACTCACACTTTACATGCATACAAATCACCCAACTATTTAGATGAAATGAAAATGCGGATTCAGCAGGTCTGAGATAGGGTTTCAATCCTAAAGTTTCCAAGGGGTGCGGGTCCATGTGCTGCTGGTGTATGAACCTCATTTTGCCTTAGCAAGGCTCTGGAAATATTGACTAGGATAAAGATGAAAGCATTCTTTGCTTTGACAATAAAGTGAATGTTGATACTCTTTGAGAGAATAGTAAGAAACGAGGGCACAAAACCTGGTTATTATTTAACAGGAAAGGAACGAAAGGGGAGACCAGATAATATAGGCCTACTATTGATACAGCTTTGCAAAAAAGCTGCATTTAACATTCTCCAACTCTGCTCCCCACTGATTGATGGGGGAAGGGACTAGATAAAGGCAGTTTAGATGCATGCCCAGCAAAGTATGAGAGTTGTGGAAAAATTCTTGCCCATCACATACACCTGGAAATAGGTAATTGGCCAGGATGGGCATGGCCAGTACAAGCTCACAAAATCTAAATCTTCTTTCTTACCTAATAATAGACAAACATGCAAATTGACCGTACCTTCGCTATACCCACCAGCCAATCGGATGAGTATGCAAATTAACCAAACAAAGATGGAGGTTAATTTGCATACGTAGGCGCCTTGTCGGGATCGGAACTTGCAATCAGAGCTGAGGGTTCCCCTGCCCAGGCCTAATGCCTTGAGGAGTTAGGCCTGGGCAGGGGTGGAGCCGGTGATGGCAGGGAGCAGGGGCAGAGTTGGTGACAGCGGGGAGCTGGGGGGTCCCCTGCCCAGGTCTAACACCTCAGTCAGAAGTGTTAAGCCTGGGCAGGGGCAGAGCCAGCGATGGTGGGGAGCAGGGGCGGAGCCGGTGATGGGGAGCAGTGGGGAGCCAGTGATGGCGGCGAGCAGGGGCGGAGCCAGCGATCAGGGGGAGCTGGGGGTCTCCTGCCCAGGCCTAATGACTTGGCCAGAGGTGTTAGGCCTGGGCAGGGGCCAAGCCAGCAATTGGTATGAACTACAGAGGAAACACCTTTTCTGACTGCTCATTGCCTAAGCTCCCTCTATGCCACTGGTAATATTCTTAGTAACTTGGGTAATAAGAATCCAATAAGGTGATCTAGGGTTTTTCAGCACACTCCTGGAGAAAAAAATGAAGGTCCACTGCTGGAGGGCTAAGAAATGTCATATCCTGTCCTAGCTGGTTTTGTTCAGTGGATAATGCCTCGGCCTACCCACCACAGGGTCTGGGTTCAATTCTGACTAAGGGCATGTACCTAGGTTGCAGGCTCCTCCCTGGCCCAGGCCCAGGTCAGGGCTCATGCAGGAGGCAACCAATCAAAGTGTTTCTCTCACTTTGAGGTTTCTCTCTGTCTTTCCCTTTCTCTTCCACATTCTCTAAAAATCAATGGAAACATATCCTCAGGTGAGGATAAAAAAAGAAAGGAAGAAAGAAATGTCATAGCCTATGAAAGACACATCTTGAAAATGCCTAAAGAAAGTCATTTTTTCATGGTGAAGGGACTGGAGTCTGTGTTGATGAAAAACCTTGGTGGCTGCGGTGACTGGCAGTGGCTGCAACAGCGGGATGATGGGGCTGGTGCCTTCCCCTGA
>NW_005370512.1:830990-835028 GCF_000412655.1 Myotis brandtii
CCCACGTGGCGCACGGCCATGATGGACTCCACACATGGACTAATAGCCTTTGATCTGGCCTGAATGCTGAACTCCCACCTGGCCCCCTGCCAGGACTGGCTTGGGGGAAATGGGACATTGCAACCTGAGACATGTAACTCCATGCAAATAAAACCTTCTATATCCCATCCTCCTGTGGGGGCTTCTGAAAATGCTTATTTCGGTGGTACCCCAAGAACCTCCCATGAGTGACCGGAGAGTTTAATTCTCCAGTAACAAAACCAAACTGTAATGGCCACAGGAGGGAGGAAGAAAGAGGAAACAAAGGCAGTGCATATAGTGGGGGGCTCTTGAATATGAGATGAAGGAGAGATTTTCAAGAGCAAGCTTAATGGAGTCATGAGTTGAGGGAAGTTTGCTGTATATTTTAGGATGGACACTTACCTCTCACTTCTTAAACAAAGGGGAAAGACCTGGAGGAGGCAAGATTGAGAACAAAAGAGAAAGAGGGAAATTGTTGGGATGAGTTTCCACCATAAACAAGATAGAGGAGACAGGTGAGTATTGGGAAGGAGAAAGAATAATTCTTCTTCTGAGGTAAGAATAAAAGAGAAAATAATGCAGAATAGATTTTAAAAATCCCCTCCAATATTTTCTATGCAAGAGAATGTTTTTAAAATTAAGCAACAATAGAAAACTTAAAAAGAAAACACCTTTGTGAAACTCAGGAAAAATCATAAATCACTAAAGAACAATGATGTACTTTGGAATTCTAATTTTAAATGTCTTAATATTATTAAATAGTTTCCCTTCTGGTCCCTCTGAAGATAAGCTATTGCTTTCACATTTGCTATAGGTTTTGGCTTGAGGACAAAATAAGGATGCAGAAATCAGGCTGAGACCTCTGGAAGGGCCGAGCCACCCAACTGCAGAAAAGCACTTACTCAGAGCATGAGAGTTTTGGCACTCTCTTTTCATCTAACATTATTAAGAAAATTTGGGACTGGGTTTTACTGCTTGCAGATGTCTCAGAGATATACAGGTCAAATATACATACTCTGAGACTCCCATAAGAAGGGTACCATGTATCCAGGAAGCTCAATTCAAAGGACCTATGAAATAACATACCTTAACTTTGGTATATGATGATTTTCTGCTTCAGCTAGTGATCCCATGTTGGTACTCTATGCAAGCCATATTCCTTTGCCATTAGGACATTCACCCACTTTTGTAAGTTTACTTTGTTTGGAGTATAGATATTTGATGATGCCATGATCTCTTTTTTCACTAGAGATACCTTGCCATTGCTTATAATGTATATAGTATCATACATAATAGGAAACAAAGAGTCATTGGTTATTATATCATGTACCACACATTGAAATCAATTAATATTATGTGGTTTTTTAGTATAAAAACAGACTATCCAACTTAACTGATTAAAAAAATGTTAAGTTTCACTCAAAATCAACCAAAATGTTAATAAATTCTGAAAGAAGTATATTCATACTTAGATATAAATTTGCCTGTGTCTATCATTCAACAAACTTAATGAAACAGTGCTTCTTGAATCTTCTGTGAAGCTTAGAACAAATACTCATGTCTGGGCTCTGCCCCAGAACAAATATATCAAATTCTCTGGGGACAGGACGTGGACATTATTATTCTAAAAACAAAACAAAGAAACAAAGCAAAAAAAAATCCCAAACCTCCTGTGATTCTAATGTGCAGCCAAAGTTGAGAAACACTGATGTGCAGCTGTTGATGGCTCTGGTTTTCTTCAATTCCTTAAAGTATAGCAATGGGTTTCTACTTTCTGGTATTCTTTCATGCTGTGTCCTCTATCTGGAAGGGTCTTTTACTGACATGAACTTTTCATCCTTTATAATCTAGCTTGCAACTTCCTTTTCAGAAAATCCCTATCAGCGCCTCCGGTGACTTACCCCAATGTTCGTTTCCTTCATAGCAATTGTGTACTAGTATTTCCCATTTGTATATTTCCCCATCTAGACTACATGACTCATGAGGGTAGGGACCGGAGCTGCTTATTTCACTATTGTGCCTGGCACATAGGATTACTCAATAAAGATTTGTTGAATAAATGAGTGAATTAATGAAGTCCTTAGGCAGTTGCAGATTATCAAAGCCAGTAAATAGAAAGGAATAGACTTGAATTCAGAAAACCAGTATGAATCACCAATTGACTACTTAATATTTGTAAACCTCTGTGAGAAAGTTTTTCATGCATGAGAATTATGAATAGTGATAGCTGAATTTTTTACTTTCAGTTTTATGGGAGAATAAAATAAGATAATAAATGTTAAAGTGATCCATTCATTTTCAAATTAGTTTGATGATACTGTGTTACCTGAAACTGCTCTCTATTGCAAGCAGAAATTCTGGGTCCTCTCTCTTTTTGGTTCCTAAAGATTATTAGCAAGGCAAGAGCTGGCCTAGTTATGTGCAAATTTCAGTCTTGCTGTAGATGATACACTCTTTAAAAAAATATTTTTTATTGATTTCAGAGAGGAAGGGAAAGGGAGAGAGAGATAGGAACAACAATGATGAGAGAGAAATCGTTGATTGGCTGCCTCCTGCACACCCCACACTGGGGATTGAGCCCCCAACCAGGGCATGTGCCCTGACCTGGAATCAAACCATTACCTCCTGGTTCATATAGTGACAATGAACCCCTGAGCCACACCAGCTGGGCCTGACTCCATTTTAAATGAAGTTTATTTATTAATTTTCATAGATTGTTTGCTTGTTTGTTTTACTGTTGAATTTTGAGAGTTTATACATTCTGGACACAAATCCTTTGCTGAATATGTAGTTTATAAAACGTTTTCCCTAACAGGAGTTTGCTTTTCTATTTTTTAACCCTGTCTTCCACAGAGCAAAAGTTTTGCATTTTGATTAAGTCCAACTAATCATTTTTAGATAAATTATACTTTTGATATCATGTATGTGAACTTTTTGCCTAACCCTATATCTCAGGGTTTTCTCTTCTGGTTTTCTGAAAGTTCTATTGTTTTATACTTTATATTTAGATTGATGATCCATTTGGACTTAGCCTTTGAATAAAGTTGAGGTTAAGGATGAAGCTTTTTGTTTTTTTGTTTTTGCACCATTTGTTGAAAGTGCTATTCTTTCACCACTGAGTTGCTTTGTACCTTTGCCAAAAATCAGTTGGCCATACATATGTGGTTCTATCTCAGGGACTTATTGGGTGGCCTGGTGAGAAGGCTGTGGCCACTCTAAGTTCTGGAGAGAACAGTAGACAAACTAATTAGTAGCAGTGGGAGCAGTAGAAGCTCAGACGGAGAAGAGTTGAAGGCCCGTAAAACTTAGAACAGGAAGAAATGGACAGGCTGGTTAGAATTTCATTGATGTGCATTCATTAAGAGATCTGGTGAGTAGATGTGGCCAGTTTTAGACAAGCCACCACACCATGTTGCCTGAAGTCCTTAGGCCCCCATTTCCTCATATAGGAGATAAGGAAAGCAATTTTCAGATACTAATAATCACCTTCATCATACGGAGGCATGCTTTTAGTGAATAATTTGTGAGTCAGTTGTTACCCTGCTTCTATGGAGGAATTATGAATTTTATATTTGAAAATATAAGATATGACTTTGCTTTTGACAGTTGGAGTTGAATTTGTGGAGAGATGGTCTGAAATAATTTCCTATTATGTCTAATTACTTTCAGATAGCTTGTAAGGAATGAGTATTTCTATAAAAATATATATAAGATTTTAAGAATTTGGAATGGCCACTTCAGAGTCACCATTAGGTGAAAAGTTGGGGCAATTTTTAGAGATAGCATTTGTTTTTTTAGATTTCTTAAATTCTCAAACAACATAAATGGATCTGTCAGTTATCTGAATGCAAAATTCAGCCTGAGGGAACCATGGTATGTTTCAAAGTTATCAATCTGCACAAAAGCTAAATACCTGCAATTTTTAAATGCCTTATTTTAATATGTCATGAAAAGTATCGAAATACTTTAAAGTTTTAAAAATATTTTTTAAAAAGCATCAATTGTTCAAGGAAAATC
>NW_005370512.1:835100-845068 GCF_000412655.1 Myotis brandtii
CCTCCCTCCCTTTTAGATCAATGAAGTTAACACCTTGTAACTTCATTTACAAACTGAATAAGACTTCTAATAGCTGCAACATTAAACTCACCAAATTAGGCCTCAACTGGGAAATATCCACACAGACGTTAATTGGAGGTGTAGTAAGGATTGTGCCATTAAGTGATTTATTTAAAAAAATTATGATTTGTTTTAAGCATTGTCTTATTTTGTGAACTTCTTCACCATCTATTATGGTTAATTACAACAACAAGATTCAAGTAGATCATCTGTTTTGATCCACTTGAATCTCAAAGTCATTTCAGACAACTGCTGGAATTGAAAAAGCTTTAAACAGTCATGCAGGTCTTTAATTGTAAATTAGTTTTGACAGAACTACGATGCAAAGTCCCGTTTGGTTCCAGAGTGATGCTAGCTGACAGCCCCTCACTGCTCCAGGAGCAGAGGAACATGTGGAAGGAATTGTTCTTTTACATTTCACAGCTTGTCATTTCCTCTGCAGGGCAGCCCCTGACCCCTCCAAGAGATCCTGACACCCATAAGGGAAGTGTTCCCACTGATGTAAAGGAAGTGGAGAAGCAGTTTAACACTAAGAAAGGAGGGAGGAGGGTGTGTCAAAGGATCTGGGGGACAGAGAGACGAGATGGGCGTAAAACGTTTCCAGCAGGTTAGAATCTTCTGCTGTGTTGTTTCCGTTCTTGAAAGAAGACTGAAAAATTATTTGGAAGGGTTTAAAACATTATGAGGTTTTTAAAAGCTACATTTCAAAAATCTTTTTTTAAAAAGTGGAAATGGCAATAAAAATGAATGTGTCACATGTGAATGATCAAAACAAAGGTTTGAGGGAAAGGTCCAAATGTGTGTATACTGCTTTCTTCCCGTGTGTTTCTAATTACCGAGTGTGTGTGGATTAGATCCACACATCGGATTACAGCTCGTGTTTTCAGGACATTTTACACCCTTAACATTTTACTTGCTCTCATATATTCATCACAGTCAATTTTTCCCCTGCATCTGTGCTATTAAACAGTGCAGTAAGGAACATAAGAAGACAATTGGGTGTATTATCATTCAAACTGGTTTACCTTTCTTTCCAGTGAATCAACATAGACCATTTAAAAAAATCCTCCATGATCAATATTTTAGGAGCCACTCATAAAGTCAGTTTTGAAAGTACTTCCTTTTCTTTTTCAAATACTTGTAAACCTTTTTCAGGATGCATACTTTTCTGAATGTGGGCTTTAATGCAGGGGTAGTAAATACTTACTCCCCACCCCCACCTTGTTTTGTAGATGTGGTTGTGGGTGTGTGTGTATGTTCCTAAATCTATTATGGTGAACATGTTAAGAAACACAAGCATGCCATGTATATTCAGCAATTGTTCAAGCAGATGTAATATCCATGCAAAGAATTTCTTTTGTTCTCAGCCAATCTCATTTAATCTGTGGATACCCAGTGCCTCAATATTTGACAAATGTCCTCACACAATAATACTGCAGAAGTGGATATTGACTGGATATGAGACACTACAAGTGACCCAGCAGGTTAGGAAAATGCCAACATATCTGAACAGCTTCCAGAGCCGTGGTTTAGGAAAGGTTACTGAGGACCTGCGACAAGATGGACTTATCTTTGGCCCCACTGTTCAACCAGAACATTTCTAGAAGTACCCATAGTTAAATGCACAGTTTGGATAAGTTGGAAACAAGAAACTATAGAGCTATAATGTTTTTCTATTCCATATTTATAATATGTGATTTTTATGCTTGAGTGGGAAGAATTTACTCCTTAGACGTGACAAAGCAGCAGCCTAGCTCTCCAATTGTTCTAGTGTATAGCATTGGTGTTCACTAGGACTCTTTTAATTTTTATTTTAGTGTGATAATAATACTTAACATGAGATCTACCTTCTTAACAAAATTTTAATTGTACACCACAGTATTGCTAAATCTGTTGTCCAGCAGATCTCCAGAACATATTCATCTTGCAGAAGTGAGACATTATGCCTTTCTATTAGCAACTAATTTCTTTTCCCCCAACCCTTGGCCACCACTATTCTATTCTGATTCTATGAGTTTGACAAGTCTTTAGCGGGGTAGCATTTCCATTAGTTAAGTATGGTCCTTGTCAACTGATAAAATTATAAGTGGGAATAAAAAATAAATGGGTTCATTTACTCTTTCTAAACATGAGGCTGGCTTTCAAAACTTTAATAGTATGACTGATTTGTTACCTTTCTTCTGGTTTCTAACATGGTATAAGTATGTGATTGACTGTGTTCAATGTGGAAATAATTGAAATAAAAATTGGCAGAAAATGACAGCATTTTTATCTGGAATGATTCATTCAATCTAAATACATGGTACAAATGAAAAAGGAAATATAAATTAGGAAAAAAAGGATTTTGAGTCAAACGGATAACTATTTCCTTTGGCATGAGATAGGAGAAAATTAGTCTCTTTTGGAATTCTATTCATTTTCGTAGAGAAATCAGTCTGTTCTTGAAAGCTCACACCTTGTCAATGAGGGACATAGGGTGTTGGGGCTTTGTAGCACCAACACATGACTCATTGTTTTTGAATATTTTGTATTACTAGTCAACAAGTTTGACCCACTTTTATTTGTAAAATCACTGCTATTTGTTAAGCTTATTTGCTATCTTTTTATTTTACATTGAATTTACAAATTCAATGAACACTGGAGCTTAACTATTTTACCAGAATCTTGAGCAATTAGAATTGTTCAGGTTTGAAGTTTTAGTGAAAAAACCCTGTATTATTTCTGACTTGCATAGAAATAATAATATAAAGGACATAGTGGTAGTTTTAAAGACATTGATGGCTCCTGTAATGTAGTTTAGATAAATAGGTTGTGGAAAAATAATTTAATGAAAAACAATAAAGAGCCCTAAAACACTAAATTTCTTCTTTCATTATATCACCCTCTTTCTCCAAACAGATTTATTCATTAGTTTTTGTTTAGTTAGGCCAGTATACTGTTTTAAAAGCTGTCTTCTCCAGCTTTAAAATGATATTAATCACACATAAAACTTCCTCAGGCCAAATATTTAAAAGGTGTAAGCATTTTCTTTTTGAAGCATAATTAATTATATCTCCTTATACCTTCATCTAGACTTATAATAAAACATTTTTTTCCTTTTTTCCGACTTGCTGATATCAGGCATCATGTGTGTGAATAATTGCCATGAAATATACTTTTAACCAAGTGTGGTGAACTAGTTGTTGGAGAGAATAGGAGTTGATCCTCTTGATCCAAAAAAAAAAAATTCTATAGAACAGGTCATGTTAGATAAAACTAGTAGTTGTTGGATATATGGTTTGCAAATAATTTCTCTCAGTCTGCATCTTGTTTTCCTATCTTCTTAACAGGGTTTTTCACAGAGTAACGATTTTTAATTTTAATGAAGCCAAATTTATCAATTTTTTCTTTATTGGATCTCTTTTTGGTGTGAGTCTAAGAATTTTATGCCTAGCTCAATACAGCAAATATTCTCACCTGTTTATTTTTTTCAAAAACTGATCCATTTTGAGTTACATTTTATAAAAAGAGTGAGGTTTAGGTAAATTTTTATTTCATTTTATTTGCTTTTTTTTGCCTATAGATGTTCAATTTCTCTAATACAATTTGTTGAAGAGCTACCTTCCCTCCACTGACATGCTTTTGCAACTTTCTTAAAAAGTAGCAGTTATGCATAATTTTCTGGACCTGTTTCTGGCTTCTTGATTCCCTTCCATTGATTTATACATCTGTCTCTCTGCCAATATCACACAGTCTTGATTACTGTAGCTGCACATTAAGGCTGTATAATTCTTTTCATATATTGTTGGAATCAATTTACTAATATTATGTTGAGTATTTTTGCATCTAAGCTTCTGAGAGATAATAATCTGTAGTTTTGCTCCATAAACTGGCATTCTCTGGTTTTCTTGTCAGAGTTATAATGGCCTCGTAAAATGAGTAGGAAACGTTTCCTCTATTATCCAGAAAAGATCATGTAAAATTTGTGTAGGTTCTCTGGTAAATTTTGGCAGCATTTTTTAGGGAAGTCCCCTGAGCCTGGGATTTGAAAATTAATAATAGTCCTAAAATGGCTATAGGACTATTTAGATTATCTATTTCATTTTGGTTGAGTGCTGGTTATTTATAGTATTTGAGGAGTTGGTCTATTTCTTTTAAGTTGTTGAATATAGCAGCCTAAAGTTATTCCAGGAATTCCTTTGGTTTCCTTTTTAATGGCTGTAGTTTCTATAATGATATTCTGTTTCATTCCTGATATTAATGAGTTGCTGCTTCTCTCTTTTTCTTTTTCAGTCTTGCTAGAGTTTTATTGATTTTTTTAGGAATCAGGTGTTTTTTTTCTGTATTGATTTCCTGTTTCAATTTCATTGATTTCTGATTTTATTCACCATGTTTTTCACCTACTTGCTTTGGGTTTATTTTTCTCTTTTTCTAGGTTTTTGACATGAAGTATTAGATTACTGATTTTTTTTTTTTCTGATGGAAGCATTTAGTGCTATAAATTTCCCTCTCAGCACTTCTTTAGCTGCATCTCTGAAATGTTGATATGTTGTATTTTCATTTTATTCAGTTATGTTCTATATTTCCTTTGAGACTTCTTCTTTGGCCTACAGATCATTGAGAAGTGTTTTGTTTAATTTCTAAGAGTTTAAAGATTTCCTCTCGTTTTCCTATTATTGATTGCTAGTTTGATCACAGAACATACTCTGTATGATTTGAATTTTTTTTCAATTTGTTGCAATTTTTTTTATGGCTCAGGATATGATATTTGTGAATGATCTATGATCACTTGGGAAAAAAATGTATGCTGAGCTATTTGGTGAAGTGTTTTACTTGTATGCGTATTTAAATTTGGTTTTCTTTCTTAATTGTGCTATTTAGATCTTCCATATCCTTGCTGATTTTGTTTCTAGTAGTACTATTATTTGATGTGAAGGGAGTGTTACAGTCCTTAACTACCACTGGGATTTTAGAATTGTTTTCTTTCAGTTCTATGAGTTTTTACTTCATGTCTTTTGAAGCTCAGCTGTTTGGTGCATATGTATTTAAGATTAGTATGTTTTACTAGTATATTGATTTTTTAATCATTATGTAATGTTCCTACCTGTATGGTAATTTCTTTGCTATGATTTGTATTTAATCTAATAATATTATAGCCAACCTTACCTTTAAATTAATGTCTACATGGTATATTTTTAAAACTTTTAATTTATGTCATTAAATTTTCAGTACATTTAAAAAATATATATATTTTATTGATTTTCTACAGAGAGGAAGGGAGAGGGATAGAGAGCCAGAAACATCAAGAGAGAGAAACATCGATCAGCTGCCTCCTGCACACCTCCCACTGGGGATGTGCCCGCAACCAAGGTACATGCCCTTGACCGAAATCGAACCTGGGACCCTTCAGTCAGCAGGCCGACGCTCTATCCACTGAGCCAAACTGGCTAGGGCTCAGTACATTTTTTTATAAATAGCATATAGTTAGATCATTTTTAAAATTTGCTTTGCCAATATCTGCCTATTAATTGGTATAGTTAGACCATTTATATTTAAGGTAGTTACTGATACATTAAAGCTTAAGTCAATCATTTTAGTATTTGTTTTTTCATTGTGTCCTCTGTTTCTCTTCCCTCTGTTCCTCTTGGCTTCTTGTACATTACTTGAATATTTTCCAGGATTCCATCTTGGTGTGTTTGTAGTTTTTGAGCATATCTTTTTGTGTAGTTTTCATAGTAGTTTCTCTAGGCATAGCAACATACATAGGTGACTTATTACAGTTTACTGGTCTCAACATTTTGCCACATTGAGTCAAGTATGAATTCATATCTTACTTCCACTTCAGTCCCTTTACCTTCCCCACTTTTAAATATCATTTTATTGAGTAACACATGGTACTGTAGTTTTTGTCCCAATCATCAATGTGATTTATAAAGCCCATAGAGGAAAGAAGAGTATTTTGTATATACTCACATCTGATGCTCTTTTCCTTTTTCCTCTTAGATGCTCCAAGACCCCTTCTTTTATCATTTTCTTTATGTTTGAAATTTTATTTTCTAGAGTCATTCTTTTTAAAAAAAATATATTTTATTGACTTTTTACAGAGAGGAAGGGAGAGGGATAGAGAGTTAGAAACATCGATGAGAGAGAAACATCGATCAGCTGCCTCCTGCACACCCCCCACTGGGGATGTGCCCTCAACCAAGGTACATGCCCTTGACTGGAATCGAACCTGGGACCCTTCAGTCCACAGGCAGATGCTCTATCCACTGAGCCAAACTGGTCAGGGCTCTAGAGTCATTCTTTAAGGATAGGTCTTCTAGTGATACTTCTTTAGTTTTCCTTTATCTGAGACTGTATTTTTCTTTCATTCCCAAAGGGTAGTCACTGGATGTGGAATTTGTTGTTGACAATTCTTTTCTTTCAGTACTTGAAAAGTGTGCTATTTTGGTTTGCACAAGGCAGCTTGTGCATCTGGGGCTCCCACTGGACCCTGCGGGTGATGCCTGAGAGGTCAGAGGAGCTTCCCGTGACTGGACACTTGGTGTTTCTGAGTGAGGAAGGGAGTCTCCAGCCCCAAGGTATTAGGAAGCTTCCTAGACCAGGCACTAGCTGTGGTGGGATCTCCCTCTGGTTCTTGTGGGGGAGGACTATGTCCTCCAGCAGGGAAGAACATCCTCTGAATAATTATTTTAGTTGGGCTCCTGGTTTGTCTTCCTCTCCAGTGATGCTGGACTCACCTGGTGCTGTTGGAACTTCCTTTGGTGGGTAGATAAATGAGCCTACCTGGACCATTATCTACTGTTAGGATGGGATCAGAGATGCTGGGTCTGGGTTAATTTCTTTTGTTGGGAGGGATGAGGGTGGGTAGAAGATCCCCTGCTCTTTATTGTCACTCCAATGCTGGGGTTCCTCTTTATACCTTCCAGAATCCCCCTTTGGTTGCTTCCACGCCACTTCCAGGGTATATAGTTAAACATAGAGGAAAGAAGAGATAAATGAGTCTATGCCTGTGGTCACAACTAAACGTCCCCCCTCCTTTTTGTAGGGCCCTAAAGCACTTTAAAAGTTTGTTAACATTTCACTTAGGATTAGAGGAACATGGAAGTAAAAAATATTTTAATTGTGCCAAAATATAGATAACATAAAACTTACCATTTTAACTACTTTTAAGTGTACATTCAGTGATATTTAGTACATTCCTATTGTGCAACCATAACCTAGATCAATCTACAAAAATTTTCATTTTCCCAAACTGAAATTATACCCATTAAACAATAATTCACCATATGCCCCCCTCTCTCAACCCCTAGTAACCACCATCCTACTTTCTGTCTCTATGAATTTGACTATTCTAGGTATCTCATTGAAGTGGAATCATACAGGGTTAATCCTTTAGTGATTGGCTAAATTCACTTAGCACAATGTCTTAAAGAAGGAGGTAAAATTTGAATTGGTAACATTTGTTAATTGTTGAAGTTCTTCAAAACAGTTTTGAGGAGAAGAGTTTAAAATTAGTAGCCAATTTGGGACTTTAAAGCTTATAAAGCCTGGTATATAGTATGAATTCAACAATATTAGCTAATTACTATTATTTTCTTCTGGATTTTATTATTCCTTTTCTCCCTAGCACAAATAACTAATAGTCAGAAGTTAGGATGTTGAGCACAGTTCTGTTTTTGTTTCTTTTTGTGACAACTAGCCCTAATGCCTGTCTGCTACTGGAAATATGCAACAAAATAATTAATAGGGAGAAATCAGATAGTGCAAATTTAGTGGGAATTTGCATACAGAAATCAGACAGGTGTACAAGGAAATAGTGACTCTAAAGGACACACTGGATCAGATTAATTTAATTGACATTTATAGAACATTTCACCCCAAAGCTGCAGAATACACATTCTTCTCAAGTGCACATGGGTCATTCACAAAGATCGACCACATGTTAGGACACAGAACATGTCTCTACATTTCAAGAAGTTTGAAATCATATCAAGCATCTTCTCATATCACAGTGGAATAAAATTAGAAATCAACCAGTAAAAACACCCCAAAACAGTTAAACACATGGAGGGTAAATAGCATGCTATTGAACAGTAAATGGGTTACCAATAAGATCAAGAAAGAAATAAAAAACTTCCTGGAAACAAATGAAGATGAACATAAAACAACTCAAAATCTCTGGGACACAGCAAAAGCAGTGCTGAGAAGAAAGTTCATGGTACTATAGGCCTACCTCAAAAAAACAGGAAAAATTAATAATGAACAATTTAACCATACAACTTAAAGAATTAGAAAGAGAATAACAAGAAAAGCCCAGAGTAAGTAGAGGAAATGAAATAATAAAGAATAGTGCAAAATTAAATGAGATAGAGACTAAAAAACAATACAAAATATCAATTTAACTGAGAACTGGTTTTTTGAAAAGATAAACAAGATGGGTGAACCATTAGCCAGACGCATCAAGACACAAAGAGTGAGGACCCAAATAAATAAAATCAGAAAAAAAGTGGAGACGTAAGCACTGACACCACAGAAATAAAAAGGATTATAAGAAAATACTAAGAATAACTATATCTCAACAAACTGGACAATGTGGATGAAATGGAAAAATTCGTGCAAAAATACAATCTCCCAAAATTGAATTAGGAAGAATCAGAAAATCTGAATAGGCTGATAACAGCTAATGAAATAGAAGCAGTAATAAAAAAATCCCCAGCAAACAAAAGCCTGGGTCTGGACAGCTTTACAGGGGAGTTTTACCAAACATTCAAAGAACTAACACGTATACTCCTCAAACTATTCCAAAAAAATACAAGAGGGAGGAACACTTCCAAACTATTTTATGAAGCCAACATTATCCTAATTCCAAAACCAGGTAAAGACACTACAAAGAAAGACAATTATAGGCCAATATTCCTGATGAACATAGATGCTAAAATCTTCAGCAAATATTAGCAAATCTTCAGCAAATATTAGCAAATCAGATCTAGCAATACAGTAAAAAGATCATACACCATGATCAAGTGGTATTTATTCCAGAGATGCAAGGCTGATACAATATTTGCAAATCAATAAACCTGACACATCACAAAAACAAATTGAGAGACAAAAATCACATGATCATATCAATAGTTTCAGAGAAAGCATTCGACAAAATCAAATAACCATTTTTGATAAAAACTCTCAGCAAAGTGGAAATAGAGGGAGCATATCTCAATATGATAAAAGCCATATATAACAAACCTACAGCCAGCATCATACTGAATGGGCAAAAACTAAAACCATTTCCCCTAAGAACAGGAACAAGACAAGGATGTCTGCTTTCACCAGTCTTATTCAACATAGTACTGGAAGTCCTAGCCACAGCAATCAGACAAGAAGAAGAAATAAAAGGTATCCAAAATGGAAAAGAGAAAGTAAAATTTTCATTATTCTCAGATGACATGATAATGTACATAGAAAACCCTAAAGACACCACCAAAAAAACTACACGATTTAATAAATCAATTTGGCAATGTAGCAGGATACAAAATCAACACCCAAAAATTGATGGCTCTTTTATGCACCAATAATGAGAAACTAAACAAACAATCCCATTTACCATTGTAACAAAAAAAAATTAAGATACTTAGGAATAAACTTAACCAAGGAGGTAAAAGGCCTCTACTCAGAAAACTATAGGACACTGAAAAAAGAGGTAGATGTAGATATAAAAAAGTGAGAAAATGTACCGTGTTCCTGGATTGGTAAAATTAACATTATTAAAATGTCCATACCACCCAAGGCAATCTACAGATTCAATGCAATCTCTATTAAAATACCTACAGCCTATTTCACAGATCTAGAATAAATACTCCAAAAATTGATATGGAACCAAAAAAGACCCCGAATAGCTGCAGCAATCTTGAGAAAGAAAAAAAAAATTG
>NW_005370512.1:845289-912966 GCF_000412655.1 Myotis brandtii
GACAGATACATGCAAAAAAAATGAAATTAGACCACCAACTTACACCATACACAAGAATAAACTCAAAATGGATAAAAACCTTAAATGTAAGTCATGAAACCATAAAAATCCTAGAACAAATCATAGGCAGCAAAATCTCAGGCATCTCTTGTAGCAATATGTTTATGGATACATCTCCCAGGGAAAAAGACACTAGGGAGAAAATAAACAAATGGAGCTACATCAAACTAAAAAGCTTCTGAACAGCAAAAGAAATCATCAACAATATTAAAAGGGAGCCCACTGTATGGGAGGACATATTTGGCAATGATACATTTGATCCAAAATATATAAGGAACTCATACAAACAAATAATCCAATTAAAAAATGTGCAAAGGACCTAAATAGACACTTCTCCAAAGTGGACATACAGAAGTCCAAGAGACATATGAACAAATGCTCAAAGTCATTGATCATCAGAGAGATGCAAATTAAAATGACAATGAGGTATTACCTCACACCTATCAGAATGGCTACCATCAACAAATCAATAAATGACAAGTGCTGGCGAGGATGTGGAGAAAAGGGAACCCTGCTAGTGGAAATGAGTGGTGTAGCCATTATGAAAAACAGTATGAAGTTTCTTCAAAAAATTAAATATGGAGCTGCCATTTTACCCAGTGACCCCACTTCTAGGAACATATCTAAAGAAACCTGAAACACCAATCAGAAAGAATGTATGCATCCCTATGTTCATAGAAGCACAATTTACAATAGCTAAGATCTGGAAACAGCCCAAGTGAGTAGATGAGTGGATAAAAAAGCTGTAGTACATCTATACCCTGGAATACTATGCAGCAGTAAAAAGAAGAATCTCTTACCCTTTGAGACAGCATGGAGGGATTTGAAGAGTATCATGCTAAGTGAAATAAGTCAGTCAGAGAAAGACAAGTATCACATGATCTCACTGATATGTGGAATCTAATGAACAAAATAAACTGATGAGTGGAGTGGATCCAGAGACATGGAAACATGGAACTGAGTGTGGAATTTCAGAGGGAAGGCAGGGGAGGGTAGGTGGGAGGTAATCAACCAAAGAACGTGTATGCATATATGTATAACACATGGACACAGACAATAGAGTTAGAGAACGCCTGTGATGGGGGCCATGGGCGAGGGCGGGCTGGAGGCAGTCAATAAGGGGAAAAGGGAACATATGTAATACTTTCAACAATAAAGATTTTTTAAAAAAAATCAGATCTTGACTCTTATCATTTAGTGTCTTTTGTCAAGGTTTTTAATCTCTTAGTCTTTGTTACTTCACCTATAGATGAAAATAACAGGCCCTATTTGTAGAGTAGTGATAATTTATGTATGTAAAGTTTCATACAAGACGTAGTAGCTGCTTACTAAATCACTCATATGTTATGAAGTTAATTACCATAATGTTAGACACACTTGGATATATCCTGCTTAACTGCGGTATTGGTCAATGACTCTCTTTTTCCTTACCTGTAATTTTCTCTTAGCAATAGGACTTACTACTAGGTAAAATAATTTACTATTCTAAACAGCTTTGGATGTTCTAAGTTCAGTGAAACTCTTAAAATGATGATAACCAAGAATGCTCATGAGCAGCATATTACAATTTCTGAATTCTTTCATTGTGCTTAAGATGGAGAGTTTAATATTTGTTAAGAATAAGGAAAAAGAAACTGACTTTCATAAAAGGGTAAAATCTTCTTAAGGGTGACAGAAATGGGTGATGTTTAAAATTATTTTTGGAAAGAATTACCTAGTATATTTTGCTCTTACAATGCAATATTTTATTAGGCAAGACATGCTTGTATGAATCTGTTTTATCCTACAAAGCAAAATATTTAGAGATTGCTACTGGATTAATATGATGGCAAAAATATTTGCAGTTCTCTGTTGGCAATAAAGTTATTCAAAATATCTTGAATTAAATAAGTAACATATGCAAATCTGTTTTTGTAAACTGAAAAGTACTATATAAGTTATGTGTTACTATTGATAAACTGACTGTGATATTCATAAGTGGCACCAAAGTGTCATATAGGTTTGAGGTTCTATGCAGACAGATTGTGGCTTAGTGGTTTGGATAGAAGTGTGAGTAGGGATATTTTTATTGCATTCCTGCTGCCAATGATATTAAACATCCTCAATATGAAGCCATTAAACTTCTTAACACTTCTGAGAAACCAATTTATGCACTTTACTTTTCCCTAAAAACTTTGGACTTCGGAGGGAATAATATTAGCCAAACCTATGCTCCAATTTTATGATACAGTATTTGCCCTTTGTCAACAGCTAAATTTTTGAATATCAAGTTGTTGATTTATTTTTCCCAGGTAGAAAAGAGAATTTCCTAATAATATGGCAAGCATTTATCCATCTATGTTTGCAGCACCCAAGACATTACTGTTTATAAGTTTAAACCATGCTGCTCACAAAGAATGTTATCAACTCTGGTTTGTTCAAGTAGATAGTTCTATCATTGTATAGAAAGTGATTAAAACATTTTTGCTTTTTAAACTAGAAACTAGGTGTAAAATATCACATTTAAAAAAATTTTGAGCATTTATTTCTGATGTAGATAACCAAGGCTAAGATTTTGGTCTGTGGTTTCAGCCATGGTCATTGCAACATGTCACTGAGAATTCATACTTTGGTGCTTATTTTGGCCTTTCAACTGTTCATTTGTACTATGAACTAGATTATGTGCTTCTGACTGTCAGTTAGCTAAATACATTTCAAGTCAATTTACTAAAATAGTCACTGTTAAGCGGTATATTTGGACAGAGTTGACGCCTTTGACATTTTCTAAAATGGCAAAAATAACTGTATTTAAGGGTATGATTTATGAATGTTGTGTGCCTACAGAACTTCCATCTGATTATGGTTTTTGTTTTAGCTACTAAAACTCTTTCCACAAACTGCTGAAAGGGCAACTAATTAGTGCTGTGTGATCAGATATCTAACACAGACACACACGGAGAAACACACAAAAATAATATCAATCCAAAACCTGTGATCACATTGCTTCTTAGAACTGCCTGTGTCTAACAAGAGGAGAACCGTTGAGACCACAGCAAAGGCAGAGAAAGTAAGGAAGAGAGGGGAAGATTGATAGTATAGAGCTGTCTTTATGAAACACATATTCTTTGGTATAAATAAGGAAAGCAACTTACATTGATTAAAAAGTATTTTGAATCCTTAGTTGTCTTCTAGATTGCTGGCCTCTATTAAAAACTTCTTAAAATAATATATAGCTTTAATTCTTCAAGGAAAAGAGAAATTATATCATCTTAAAGATTTTCCATATTTATTATATAGATGTGACTTGACTGCAGGGGGAAAAAAAGAGCAAAATCTCTTGTATTGCAAGTTTTAAATGTACCAGGCTAAGGTTTACTTAATTAGAACCTCGAGGCAATAAAGGAGCCCTTTTTAAAATTCTGTGATTCTTAATATGCTAAATAATGCAAAGCTTAGACTCTTCAAGCATGAGACACACATCTGGCAGCTTAACATTTAAATTACAGGGTGGGGGGAATTCCTCACTTCAGTAGTAATTTTCTCAAAGAAAAGAATAGGAAATGGATTTCAACTAAATTTAATTTCCTTTTAGATTTCCATCTTGTCTAATTGCAGGCATTTTTAAAGGATCTTTGTATTTGTGTACATATTTTCTGTACATTTTATTAATCTTTAATTTGAGATGATTTTCACTGTTAGAGCGCTTGAAAAATAGTGCTATATTTTACTTGTTTTGAAAAATCTTATTTCAAATAATGACAATGGTATAGAAAACAAAGAGAAAATGAAATTTCAATGACCCACAAAAAATATTTCTGACAAAAAGTCAGTTCCACTTTTAAGCTTTTAATTTTTTTTTCAGTATGAATGTTTTCTCTGTTTTGTCATTTCCTGAATATTTTTTCGTGCAAAAGTTATTATAAGCAGCATTCTTTCTTTGTATTTCTCCAAAGGACAGTGTCAGATCCTCGATTAATTTTACAAAGGTCATTTGGAAAAACCATTAAAAATATGCCAAGTAAAAAGATTAGCACAACTCAGGGAAAACACACTTTTATAAACATATGCATTTATATATAGGTAGGGTACTGTAATGTTACAGTTTTGACAAGTGTTTTCCTTGTGCACCTCATGCATTATTAAAAATATGATTGTTTCATTTATTTTTCTAGGTTATCCCCGCTGACACATTTCAAAGGCATCAGGAGGTTACTGTTATTTGTAATTATTTGATCTTTTTCTCAATATACAAGGATCTGATAATTAAATTGAGTAATAGTTCACATGAAATAAAATGGACTTTCAAAATAATCCATATTTGTATTATTAACACATAGACATGGGTGCTAGTTAGCCCATGACAAATGCATGTATCCATTTCCACTTTTTAATTAAAAAATTAAGCAATATTGCAACTTCCAATTTTAGCTATGGCAGAATAGCTGGAGCCAGACTAGCTCTTCTGCTCTAATCCACCATTAAACTGGGCAGAATGCATGAAGCAATTGATTGGGGGCATTGGTTATTGGAAAGCATAAGAATAGAAACTTTTGAGACAAATCCTGGCTCTCTACCTGGGCACAGTATTCTAAATGTAGAGCAGTGAATTGGAATGGAATTCAAGTGGAAAAAGTTCCACTGAACTGAGGAGACAGCGTTTGGCATTCGGGGCAACTTAAACAGCTGGGATCTGCAAAGTAGAGAGAGCAAGGAGGTAGGCAGAGGAGAACCCAAAGTCAGTATAGGGACTTCCCCATGAGCCCTTTAGTGACTGTAGTTAATAATACTCTCTTGCATATTTGAAAGTTTTCAAGAAAGTAGGTCTTAAAAGTTCTCATCCCAAGAAAAAATATATAACTATGTGTGGTTATGGATGTTCACTAGACTGTGTAACATATACACATATATTAAATCATTATATTGTTCACCTGAAACAAATATAATGTGATATGTCAATTATACCTCAAAAATTATGAAACACAAACTGGCAAAAAAGGGGAAATTAGATAAATCCTTAACCATTGTTTGAAATTTTAACATCCCCTTTCATTAAATGATAAAACAAAGAGACAAAAAGTAAATAAAAAAGATATAAATATCTGAATGATACTATCAACTAACTTGATCTAATTGATACAAAGCACTTCATCTAACACAGCAATATACACATTCTTTTCAAGGGAACGTAGAATGCTTGCAAGACAGATCATACGGTAAGTTAGAAATTAGATCTTAATATATTTCAAAAGATTTAAATATAGGACATGTTTCTCTGACTTAATAGAGGAAGATTAATATATATCAAGGCAAGGATGTCTAATCTCATCATTTTATATATTGGAGTCTTAGCCAGAACAACAAAACTTCTAGAAGTAAACATAGGAGAAATCTTCATAATCTTGGCAAAGTTTTCTTAGACAGGATACAAAATTATTTACTTTTAAAAAAAAGAACAAGTGATACATTGGATTTAACAAAATTAACCCTTTTCTCTTCGTGTTGCCATTAGAAAAAATAGAAGGCAAGCTACAAACTGAGGGAAACCATCTGGAGTACCTGTATCTGACAAAGTTTGTATCCAGATTATACAATTCTTACAATTCATTAGTAACAAGAACAGCTCACTTTTAAAAAGTTATGATTTGGACAGAAGTTTCACAAAAGAAGATATGGAATGTCCAAATAATTCATGAATAATGCCTAACAATCTTTAGTCATCAGAAAGTGCAAATTAAAACAATAATGTGCCCTAGCCGGTTTGACTCAGTGGATAGAACATCAGCCTGTGGAGT
The DNA here is from genome assembly GCF_000412655.1 of Myotis brandtii. Taxonomy (NCBI): domain Eukaryota; kingdom Metazoa; phylum Chordata; class Mammalia; order Chiroptera; family Vespertilionidae; genus Myotis; species Myotis brandtii. The sequence goes on from NW_005370512.1 coordinate 851,121, forward strand.
GAAGGGTCCTGGTATCAATTCCAGTTAAGGGCACATGATCTGGTTGAGGGCTCAATCCTCAGCAGGGGGCATGCAGGAGGCAGCTAATCAATGATTCTCTCTCATCATTGATGTTTCTCTTTCTTTCTCTCCCTTCCTCTCTGAAATCAATTAAAAATATAAAAAAAAACAAAAATAAAACTATAATGTGTTACTACTTCACATCCCCTAATATACTAAAATTAAAAAACTTAACAACATCAAGTACTGATGATGATTTGGCAGAAATTTTCAGACATTACTGGTAGGAGTAAAAATGGTACAACTACTTTGGAAATCTTATAGTTTTAAAAATTAAACACTTATCATATGACCCAGTAATTAATTCCACTCCTATGTGTTTTCCATGAGAAATAAAAACATATGTCCACAAAACACTTGGGCATAAATGTTCACAGTGACTATCCTCACAACAGTCAAAACTTTGATACACTGAAACATCCATTAATAGATGAATTGATAAGTGAATTTTAGGGCATTCCTCAAAAGGAATATTACTTAGCAATAACAAGTGATGAGACTGAAAATACTATTCTGAGTGGAAGGAACCAGCAAGAACAGAGTAAATACTGTATTATTACATATGTATGAAATTTTATAACAGAATTCTAATCTGTAATGATAGAAATAAGATGAGTGGTTGCCAGAAGTGTGTGTGTGTGTGTGTGTGTGTGTGTGTGTGTGTGTGTGTTTTAGGGATAGGGTAATTAATTCCTAAAGGCATGGGGAAATTTGGGGGGTGTTATACAAAGTGTTTAAGATTTTTACTGGTGGTAGGAGCCACACAGTTTGTTGAAACTCATTGAATTAAAATGTGTACATTTTATTCACTGTAAGTTAGAACTCAACACATTAATTTTAAAAATAAAAATACATTAAGATATTCTGGATTTAGCCCAGGGAAATGCAGAGTGTGTGGTAGCAAAGTTGCCAATGACATCATGATGCTATACAAATGTTTATAATCCACAGAAGTGTGGTGTGTGTGTGTGTGTGTGTGTGTGTGTGTGTGTTTTAGGGATAGGGTAATTAACTCCTAAAGGCATGGGGAAATTTGGGGGGTGTTATACAAAGTGTTTAAGATTTTTACTGGTGGTAGGAGCCACACAGTTTGTTGAAACTCATTGAATTAAAATGTGTACATTTTATTCACTGTAAGTTAGAACTCAACACATTAATTTTAAAAATAAAAATACATTAAGATATTCTGGATTTAGCCCAGGGAAATGCAGAGTGTGTGGTAGCAAAGTTGCCAATGACATCATGATGCTATACAAATGTTTATAATCCAAGCAAAAAATGAAGTGGTCCTTGCTCTTACCTTTTAGCATGAACATATCATGCACAGTGTAAGCGATGAGGTGAGATCTGTAAAGGGAGTTTGTGGAGAACCATCAGTCCTCTGTTGATCTTATTAGCACCCCTGCCTCCAGTCTTAAATGATTGGTTCATATGTATAATCAGGGCTAAAAAATTTTAAAAAATGTTTTCAATGTCTTTTTTCTTTCTTTCAGGTTGGCCCTAAAAAAATTAGGAGGAGGGCAGAACTTGGTTGGATTCTTATTTATTTCTGAGTGCTACGCTTCTATCCATTCTCCTCCATCTTGAGAATCATGGTTATTGATCCCTACAGAATTTGATCAGGGGCAGAGCAAGGAGAGAAGGCAGAGAAGGGTTTATTTCTCTGGTGCTGTCATAATTGTAGGAGTTGTTAGGTTTTTAAAATATGACTCTTTCATGGAACGCTTTCCTGCTTTGTTTAGACATTCCCCTTCCATATCCTTCTTTTTATCAGGGATCCCTCACTTTGGCGGTTTCTTACCACTCTTTAGTTAGAACTACACATTTAGCAGTACACTTCTAAATTTGTCATATATATATATATGGCTGTGAGTGCTGAGAGAAAGAAAGTAGTCATAACTGAATGGAGAGACACAGTAGAACACAACATTAAGAAGGGAAATGAAAGCAGAAATGAATATTATCACAAGCTAATCAGCACACTAAGAAAAGAAAAGGAAGAAGAGAAATAAAATAAACAATAAAATAAAACATACTTATATAAAATGTGATAATTCCCTCAATAAAAGACAGTGTCACCCTGAGTTTAAAAGGAAATTCCAGCTATATAGTGCTTACAGTAAATATACGTGAGAGTGAAAAAGAGAAGCTGAACACCTACTGATGAACTAAGTGATACCAGAAAATTTTAAAAAATAAAAGCTGTTTTTTAGAAATAATGTCAACATCAGGTAAGTTGGTATTTAAGGTTTAAAAGAATCTAAGCAGTAAAAAAATACATTATTTTAGTGTAAATTTATAATTTATGAAAAGATATATGACACAACCTATGTGCACCAATAACAGAACAGTTGACTATAAAACCTAAAATGTTATAAATATACACAAAATACAATAACAGAAGCAACCCTTTCTGACCATCTACACTAATAAAAGAGAAATATGTAAATTGACCATCACTTGGTGACACCCACCAGCCAATCAGGAGTAAGTATGCAAATTAGCAGGACAAAGATTGTGGCAGCCACGAAGCCAGCTGGAGCAGGTGGTAGGCTTGGGTTGCCCTCAGTGATAGAGGAAGCCAAGCTTCCCTCCTGTCCTGGCTGGCTGCTGAAGGAGGGGCCTGTGGGCAGCTGCCACAGAGCCGGCCTGAGTGCGTGAAGCTGGGTCGCCCTGGCCGGCTGCCAAGGGAGGGGCCTACAAACGGCCCTCAGCCCCTCACCCAGGCTGGCCATGCCCCCATGGGGTGACGGTCCCTGCTGGGGGGCATGGCCAGCCTGAAAACAGCCCTCAGCCCCTCACTCAGGCTGGCCATGCCCCCGCAGCGGGGACCCTCACCCCATGGAGGCGTGGCTGTCCTGCAAACTGCCCCAGCCCCTCACCGAGGCTGGCACTGTCCCCAGTGGGGACCCCTACCCCAATGGGGGTGTGGCCAGCCTGCAAACCACCACAGGCCCCTTGCCCAGGCCGCCCCGCCCCCCAAGGGAACCCCCACCTGATCTGGGACACCCTTCAGGGCAAATCAGCCAGCCCCTACCCATGCACCAGGCCTCTATCTATACTAATAAGAGGGTAATATGCTAATTAGACTAGGAGACCTTCCGGACATTCTTCTGGACAAAGCCATGGTGGCGGGGTCGAGGTAGAAGCGGTTAGGGGCCAAGAAGGAAGAGCAGTTGTGGGTGATCAGGTCAAGATGGGACGGCAGTAGTGGGTGATCAGGCCAGTGGGGAGGGCGATCAGGCTGGCGGCGGGGGGGCAGTTGGGGGTGAGCAGGCCGGCAGGCAGAGTGGTTAGGGGCAATCAGGCAGGCAGGTAGGTGAGTGTTTAGGAGCCAGCAGTCCTGGATTATGAGAGGGGTCCCAGATTGGAGAGGGTTCAGGCTGGGCTGAGCGTTACTCCCCCCACCCATGCATAAATTTCGTGCACCGGGCCACTGGTAATCTAATAATATTATAAATTAATTGTTGAAAGCTGATTCATTGGTGCAAAGGGTTTGGGAAAAATGATCTTCTTATATTTTGCTTGTATTTTTTTCTTTCTTCTATTCTACTCCCTTTCTCATTTTAATTTTGGCCATATCAACTGCACCATCAATGAATTCTGTTTTAGACTCAAAGCAAGGAATTTTTTGCAATGGTTTACATGATCCCAATCTCAAATACTGAAGTGTCAGGCTTCTCAAAGAAGCAGTACCTATCACATTTGACTTTCCCTAAAGAAGGATATTGTTTGGTTTCTGACTTTAGTTTGGTACAGTGCACTGTATCAGGTTCAGAAGATACAATGAAACCTTTGATGTTCAAAATGAATAATCCATAAAGAACTTGGCTGGGGAGAAGAGGTTGGCTGGGTCACCTTTAGGGAGAAAAAGCTTGCAGACATGGAGACTATGATATTGTTCTGGTAATATCATGAAAAAATCTGCACACAGGCCATTCCAAAGGGCAAAGGCTGGCAGCATTCAAACTCTAGAGGGAGAGAAGAGGGCAGGCAAGCAAGGCTTTACCTGCTCATGGTATATGACCCATGTATACAAAAAAAAATAGATGTTGGGTAGTATGGACATATTGATGCTGTCAAATCTTCTAATCCATGAACATGGTATATTCTTCCATTTGTTTGTGTCTTCCTCTATTTCTTTTTTCAATGTCATGCAGTTTTCTGAATACAGGTCTTTTACCTCCTTGGTTAAGTTTAATCCCAGGTATTTTATTTTTGTTGTTGTTGCAATGGTACATAGGATTGTTTTTGTTTTGTTTTAGTTTTTCTTTCTGAGAGTTTATTATTGGTGTATAAAAATGCCACTGATTTCTGGATATTAATTTTTTTTATACTGCTACACTGCCAAATTATTTTATTAAATCTAGCAGTTTTTTTTATGGAGTCTTTAGGGCTTTCTAAGTACAATATGATGTTAACTGTATATAATGACAGTGTTACTTCCTCCTTTCCAATATGGGTGCTTTTCTTTTTACTTTTTGTCTCATCTTTGTGGCTAAGACTTCCAGTACTCTGTTGAATGCGAGTGGTAAAATCAGACATTCCTGTCTTGATTCTGTCCTTAAGGGAAACACTTAGTTTTTGCCCATTGAGTATGATGTTGGCTATAGGTTTGTCATATATGGCCTTTATTAAGTTAAGGTATGGTCCCTCTGTTCCCACTTTGCTGAGAGATTTTTTATAAAAAATGGGTGCTGAATTTTGTTGAATGCTTTTTCTGCATCTATTGATATGATTATATTTTTTTATCTTTCATTTTGTTTATGTGATGCATCACATTTATTGATTTGTGAATATTGTACCAGCCTTACATCCCTGGAATAAATCCCACTAGGTCAAGGTGAATAATATTTTTAATATATTGCTGGATCTGATTTGCTAATATTTTGTTGAGGATTTTGTCATCTATTTTCATCAGGGATACTGGCCTGTAATTTTCTTTCATTGTAGTGTCTTTATCTTGTTTTGGAATTGGGATAATACTGGCCTCATAAAAAGCTTGGGAGTCTTTCTTCCTCTTGAATTTTTAGGAATAGTTTGCGGACAGTAGGTATTAGTTCTTTTTTGAATGTTTGGTAAAACTCACTTGAGAAGCCAAAGCAATCTATAGATTCAATGCAATCTCTATTTAAATACCAATATTTGGCATATTTCACAAATCTAGAGCAAATACCCCCAAAATTTGTCTGGAACCAAAAAAAGACCCTGAATTGCTGCAGCAATCTTGAGAAAGAAGAATAAAGTAGGAGGGAACTCATACAACTTAACAAAAGGAAGACAAAGAATCAAATCATACTATAAGACCATTGTCATCAAATCAGCCTGGTACTGTACAAGAAACCCCAGAAATTGACCCAAGACGTTACGCTCAAGTAATATTTGACAAGAACATACAATGGCGTAAATACAGTCACTTCAATAAATGGTGTTGGGAAAATTGCACAGGTACATACAAAAAAAAATGAATCTAGATCACCAACATACACCATACACAAGAATAAACTCAAAATGGATAAAAACTTAAATGTAAGTAGTGAAACCATAAAAATCCTAGAACAAATCATAGGTAGCAAAATCTCAGACATTTCTCTTAGCAATATACTGCCGATATATCTCCTAGGGCAAGGGAAACAAAAGAGAAGATAAACAAATGGGACTACATCAAACTAAAAAGCTTCTACACAGCAAAACAAAGCATCAATAAAATGAAAAGGGAACCCATTCTATGGGAGAGTATATTTGCCAATGATACATCTGATAAGGGGTTAATTTCCAAAATATATAAAGCACTCATTCAATTTAACAAAAGGAAGACTAACAATCCAATTAAAAAATGGGCAAAGGACCTAAATAGTCTTCTCCAAAGTGGACATACAGATGGCCAAGAGACTTATGAAAAAATACTCAGTCACTAATAATCAGAGTGATGCAAATTAAAACAACAATGAGATATCACTTTACACCTGCTAGAATGACCACCATCAATAAATCAACAAATGACAAGTGCTGGTGAGGATTTGAAGAAAAGGGAACCCTAGTACACTGCTAGTGGGAATGCAGACTGGTGCAGCCAATAATGGAGTTCCTCAAAAAATTAAAAATGGAATTACCATTTGACACAGTGATCCCACTTCTAGGAATGTATCCTAAAAATTTCAAAACACCAACCAGAAATAATATATGTATCACTATGTTCAGAGCAGCACTGTTTATAACATCTAAGATCTAGAAATAGCCCAAGTGCCCATTAGTAGATGAGTGGATAAAAAAAAAGCTGTGATATATTTACACAATGGAATACTATGCTGCTGAAAAAAGAAGGATCTCTTACCTTTTGAGACAGCACAGAGGGATTAAACTGAACGAAATAAGCCAGTCAGAGAAAGACAATAATATCATAGTATCTCACTCATATGTTGAACAAAATAGAACCAGAGGCATAGAAGCATGGAACAGATTGATAAATCTCAGAGTCAAGGGGGGAGAGGGAGCAGAAAGAAATTAACCAAAGAATATATATGCATATATGCATGACCCATGGACATAGATAATAGTAGGGTGAAGGCTTGGGGGTTGGTTGGTATAGTATGGAGGGGGTCAACGGGGGAATGAAAGGGGAAACATCTGTAATACTTTCAACAATAAAGATAAATTTAAAATAAATAAATAAATTCTTTACATACATTAAAAAGAAAAAGATGTTGGGGCAACCTTTTTGTCAAAGCTGTGGCTCTATGGAGGCACTCCAATCTCTAGCAGCTTCTGGGCCAGGCTATTTGTTAAAAGACCCTGGGGCACACCTTGGCATATGGGTTCATTAAATGAGTGGTCGTCAAGTCAATGACTTAAGAGGCATAAAGCTTAAAACCTGCTTTTTTGATAGCTCTCTTCACTTGTTTATAATTTAAGAAACATTTGTTGATCTCTGTGTTGAAGATTATAGGAGAAACAAAGGTGAACAGGATACCTTGTCTGCAAGGAGTTTCTGATCTAGGTGGAAGGTGATATAGCATCTAGTGGGTAGAGGCCAGGGATGCTGCTAAACATACTAACATAACAAAACACAAGACTGTCCTCACAACAAAGAATTATTAAATCCAATCAATCCAAAATGTAAATAGTGCTGAGGTTGGGAAACTATAATATAAAATAAGTCATGCAAAATATGAAAAAAATAAAAGGATCTCAGGTGGGATGCACTGGGTACAGGCAGAGAACAGAACTCCTTACTCTCGAGTTTTTTTTTTTTTAATATATATTTTATTGATTTTTTACAGAGAGGAAGGGAGAGGGATAGAGAGTTAGAAACATCGATGAGAGAGAAACATCGATCAGCTGCCTCCTGCACACTCCCCACTGGGGATGTGCCCGCAACCAAGGTACATGCCCTTGACCGGAATCGAACCTGGGACCCTTGAGTCCGCAGGCCGATGCTCTATCCACTGAGCCAAACCGGTTAGGGCTTTTATATTGAATCATTGGTTGGAGGTGCAGAGGAGTTTCTTTGAAAACTTGATCCCAGAAATATAGCTAATGATAGAGAACCTTACCGGGATGAGGGTAGGAAAGCAGATCAGACACAGCTGCTGCTCATCAATTGCATCCCTGGGGTGAGACCCATAGTAGACTTCTACTTGAAGTTTATACATTGAATTAAAACTAGGAGCATAAAACATCTATGAGCCTCCGTCTTAGTATCATTTCTTTTACCCCCACTTGTCAGGTCTTATATAAGCACTTATATTCCAGCAATGTAAGCTTACATATCCTCTGAAGTGAAAATCTGTAATATATTTTTGCACTTTTTGTTTTTAACCCCAGGAAGCATTTTTAATAAAATTGGTTCTTGCCCTTTGGACTGCAGTCTTGGCAGCTTAGAAAAGGACCAGAAATTGCACAATAAGGTAAGATAAAGACTCTAGAAGTTGGCTTTGAAAAGATCATGACAACAGCAGTCCCTGATTATTAACTATGATTTCTTAAAATATATTACCAGGTAGAATGTAATTTGGTCTTCAAAGGAGGTTTTGAAGTGCAGGACATGCTAAAGCAGCTGACGCTTATGAAATCAGTAGTGCCAATAAATTTTTATTACATCCGAATCAGACTTCTTTAAGCTGTTGAAGATGTTAGTAAAATTAATCAGTCTACATTCCTTTTTCCAGCTTGGGCGGGGTGATTAGAAAATGTGCTGATTGTACTGTGTTTTGTTTGGCATGATCAAGGCTGCCATGAAGTTTGTCCAGAAAATATCTTGATAAATTTATATAAATTACACAGCTAGGGCTTCCAAATTCTGGTTAAATTAATTTTACTGGTATTTCTGTATCCAGTTTTTAGATACCTAACCATTTCCAAAATCTATATTCACATAGACCATGTGACTTTTAGTTATAAATATTCAGAAAATTTAGCTTGGATGGAAAATTAAAGTGAAAAGATTGCCCTCCAACCTTACCCTTTCCAAGACAAATGATGTGAATCATTATCTTAATTTTCCATTATTCTGAAAAATAAACATAGAGATAAGTATTATGCTGTTATCTTTAAAATAAATTTTGTTTTTATCTTTAAATAATGAACAACCATCTGATTTAATAAATGACTGAGTTTTTAATGTCCAGATGCATTTACAACTGTGTTTGTTTCTATACTGTAGTCTGTATGAAAGAAGAAAACTTAGAAATCCAAAGTTTGGTGAAATTTGTAACAATGGAAGATAATATTTATTGAGTGCTAGAAAATTACTAGGTGCCAGGTTATGCTCTCAGTCTTCTTTATCAAATGACTCATCTTATTCTCACAACGTAATGGGATAGATACTACTATTATTTTCATTTTCCTTATTTTACGGCAGACAAAAAAATAAGGAATGGGAGATGGATTAAATTAGCCAAAATAACCTTGTTAATAAATATATAGATGGGCATTGAGCCAGCCTTTCTGTTTCTAGAGCTCATATGTATATCCATCATGAAATAATACTTTGAAAGAGTTGTGTATTTATTTATTCTTTTATCCAGGTATATGCTTTCTACTTCTTGGGTCTTATACCATTAATTTAAGGGCTAGCATATGAAAACAAAGGACCATTTGATGAGAAGGAAAAAAATTCACATACTTTATACATATTATGTACTAGGTACTTTTATGTATACTCTTTGGGAAACTAAAGAAAGGATATCTCCTTGACACTCTAAGATATTATTGATCTAATATTAGCCTATAATATTTTTTGGTACAATTTTCATACCAATTTTTGGCCTTAAACTTTGGGATTACAAGGAAGCCTAAAGTGGGTAAGGTGAGGGAGACTATAAAACCTAAACTGTATTTTTTGAGTTTACATGTTTAATTAAGGAGTTCTCTTTTCTAATTTCATCTTTAATAATATATATATTTTAAATGTGAGTCAGTTGCTTGGAAAAGCAAGCTTTTCCTTGGGAGTCAGGCACTTTGAGAAGGTGGCTTAAGTCTGAATTTCTTTAGGAATCAGCTTGTGCATGTTGGGAAGATCTCAATAAGTTCATTGTTGTGGGAAGACAGAGACAAAAACACATTCAAGTTACAAGCGACTGAGTGCTATGGACTAGGGGGATTATAATGCTTACAAAATCTAAGTCTGAGACTCCCTATTTCAATTAAGTGTTTTCCCTTTTTTCATCTTTTCATGGTATTAGGAATTAATTTGGATCTTCAATTGATATTAAATTCTAACCTAGAAAATTCATAGGGTGGCTGTGAAAAAATAGAGTTAATGGACTTTACACATGAAGCATCAGTTTTTCAAATAACGGATGACCAGAAAACAATTGGAATTTGTGGTCCTAAGTGTCCAGAAATGCTGGTTGTTTTCCTAGAGGGCAGTAACAGAAGCAGGGTTGTTACTTGAGGAGTCTCTCCAGGTGAATCTGAGCTACACGGACAGGGTATGATACCTCTGGGTACTGCTAATGGAAAACCTGTCCTGAAAAATTCTTTGGTAAGCACATCAGACATGAATTAAATAAAGAAGAACTAGTATTCTTGTTGGATGGTCTCAGGATTTAGGCTGGATTTAATTTGGAGCTATGATTTTTTTTTTTGGATGATAATAACAGCACTGATGGAATTGAACATGATGTCATATTTATTTGCTTTGATACTTCAGATGCACCTGGTGTTTGTTGTTATCTATGACGTGCAATTCCATGATCTTATTAACACAGCTTCTTAGCAGAGTACCCCCACCCCAAACCTTCCTCCTGTGCTTTTTTTTTTTTTTAAAGTGCACATTACTGGGGCAGGCATTAAAGCTTCATGCTGCTGACTTCTGATCTTCCCAGGGCAGTTCAAAAGCACAAGTAATCCTCAGGATTCAGCCCTTTAGTCACTATTTCCTCTTTCTAAGGCTCTCTCTTTTGATGAAAGAATCCCCTTGCTCTTCATCTGTCCAGATGGGCAGATGAACAGTGCTCCGCAGAGCCCTGCATAAAGATCCCGTAAGAGTTTGGGGAAAATGCCACTGCTAAGTGGAGCTTAATTATGCTAGCACCATATTGCTTTTCCACTGCACTGCCATTGGCCTGTGAACTGCAAGCCTGCTTTCTCCACACAAAGACTTACCCTCTCACGGGTTCCATCATTGTCACTCTTCTTCATTAACTGATTGGCCCATGGAAAGAATTATGGTCAAGGGGCAAAACTCTGAACAGAATAGGGACCCCAGGCTTTGCTTCCTATCGCACAACACAATTAAATGGGCTTATCATGTCATGAGATGCACGGCTTTGAGATTAAATATATTTTGTCTTCTTACAATGTTTACTACTTAGCAGCTTCATAGAAATGCTGTAATGAATGTGCAAGAAAGGATGTTAAATGTTCCATTGATCACCCATGTTATATACAATGCATTTTGCCAGATGCTACTTATATCCTTAATATTCTAAAGCATTAAGTGCTATACTCCCACTCCCAGGAATATTTTGAAGCTATTATTTCATTTTGTCTTCATAAAAATCATATGATTTGTGTAGAAAAAAAATATTATCTTCATTTTCAGATAAAAAAATAAACTCATGGATTTTAAATAATATAAGTTGCAAAAATCCTGGGTAGACTTGCATGTCTTCCAAACATCACTTATTGGCCCTTTTCACTGCAACACTGTACTCTTTAGTTTCCAAAGAATTTTAAAACACTTCTTGCCTCTTGTTTTATGTTGTGTTTAAAAGAGTGCTAATTAATTGGTTTTGGTTTGTTTGTTTTTTATCAATTTTGTATAAGAATGGCAAGCCTCTTAAAGCAAGTTTTTAGTTTATGAACTTGAAAATCATAGTCTGAATTTTATCAGTTTACATTTGAATATTTCCTGTTGATTTCTTCAGTGGGTCAGACTCTGAGCAGTCATAGACATAGTATATAAAATGTGACATTCAGGAACAAATTTGCACCACCAATTTCTCTTTTAAATATAGGTATTCATTTTTCTAAAACATTACTATTGAAATAATCTGTTTTTTTTAAATGATGATTTTATTTGGCTTTAGGGTATAAAGAGGACTTAGAATTGTAATGGATCTATTTTCTATCTTTTAAATGTTGACAATATCCTAGTTAAAGTGTTATTCTCAGGTATAGATTCAAGACAGAAGTTTGTGGTTGGCAGATTGTTTTACTTCCTTCGCATGAAGAGGCTCCCACATGCCAGACTCACATGAGAATTTTCCTGAACATATTCACCTCCTTTTTGGATTAAAAACTTTCATTTCTTTGTGTTTTTGTTCCTCTTTAGGTTCATTTCTTTGGAGATGAACTAGTTTTTATAATTGTATGTCTTCTAAAACATCTATTTGAAGGATTTTTTTAACATATTAAGATATTCTTTAAAAAATCAAAAGATTCATAAAATTTTTGCTATTTTTAGAATCCACAGGTGTTTTTATTTGTGACTAGGCAACTGGAGATGGAATTCATTGTTGTTATTTTGGTATGAGTACTTAATGAAATACCTCTAATAGCTATTTTTGGGTATTTATTATATGCTTATTACCATTTTAGATGCTGTGAAAGATAGATAAATATACTGCATCCCATTTCCACCATGAATTTAGATGAATAATAAAGACACATACACTCAGATGAACAAATAGAAAGCAAATTCATGCACTCTATCATGAAACAGCTATACTTTAACAAATTAGGAACTTTAGGTAAAACAAATATATGGTGCAATTTTGGGTGGCAATTTCAATTTTCTATACAGTGATCAATAATAATAAAAGTATAATATGCTAATTAGACCAGATGTCCTTCCGGATGTCCTTCTGGAAGAAGCCGGGGCTGTGAGGGAAGTCCGGGTCCCAGGCGGCCAGAGGGAAGGAAGGCCTATTCTTGCACAAGTTTTGTTCATCAGGCCTCTAGTATTGAATAAAGTATCTGAACAACTCATGAATCTATGCAAATCAAGTATATTTACTTAGGACAATTCAAAGCTCTCATATTTTAAAAGAATTTTGCCAATTTTTAATTTATTCAGGAATCAAATAATTAAAAATACTAACACTGGCTTCTTTTCTAAGAAAATACCAAACGGGAGTGGCACTGGTACTGTGGGAGGGCACAGAGGCCCCAGGGCCCTGGGATGGGAGGCCACCGAGACTTCTATGAAGGATTGGGCAGCTGGCATCCGGACCAAGGTTGCAGGCAGAGTGATGGCCAGGGCCAAGGCCACAGAGCTCTCAGAGGCAAGGCCGGGGACAAGAATTGATCCCCGTCACCAAGCTGGGCCACCAGGTCAAAGACATGAAAGTCAAGTCCTTGGAGGAGATCTGTCTCCTCCCTGATCAGCAAGGAATCAGATCATTAACTTTTTCCTGGGGGCAGTGCTCAAGGATGAGGTTTTGAAGATTATGCCCATGCAGAAGCAGACCCACCCTGGCCAGAGGACCCGTTTCAAGTCACTGGGGACCACAATGGACATGTCAGTCTGGGTGTTACTGCTGTCTGTGCTTGGTCACCATCCTGGCCAAGCTCTCTGTTGTCCCTGTGCAGGAAGGCAACCAGGGTAACAAGATCAGCAAGCCCCACACGGTCCCTTGCTAGGTGACTGGCCACTGTGGTTCTGTGCTGGTGGCCTCATCCCTACCCCCAGAGCCACTGGCATCGACTGAGCCCCTGTGCCTAAGAAGCTGCTGCTGCTGGCTGGTATCCACAACTGCTACCCCTCGGCCAGGCGCTGCACTGCTTCCCTGAGGAACTTCGCCAAGGCCACCTTTAAAGCCATCTCCAAGACCTACAGCTATCTCACCTCCGACCTCTGGAAAGAGACCATGTTCACTAAGTCTCCCTATCAGGAACTCATTGACCATCTTGTAAAGATCCACATCAAATAAGTAAATAAATAAAAGTTTTTGTGCAGAGGCCCCGGGCTCCAGCTGTGGCCACCACATAATTTTATATGAGAAAAATAAAGTGACTTAAGCCATTTAAAAAATACTTACACTAGCCCTAGCCAGTTTGACTCAGTGGATAGAGCATCGGCCTGTGGACTGAAGTGTCCTGGGTTCAATTCCAGTCAAGGACACATGCCTGGGTTGCGGGCTCTAGAGATTTGATGACACATTACTTCCCTGTGTTTCACTCTAAGGCAGTGGTTCTCAACCTTCTGGCCCTTTAAATACAGTTCCTCATGTTGTGACCCAACCATAAAATTATTTTCGTTGCTACTTCATAACTGTAATGTTGCTACTGTTATGAATGGTAATGTAAATATCTGATATGCAAGATGGTCTTAGGCGACCCCTGTGAAAGGGTCGTTCAACCGCCAAAGGGGTTGCGACCCACAGGTTGAGAACCACTTCTCTAAGGTTTTCCTGACTACTATAACCTGCCTGTGAATCCAAAGCAACATTTTGCAGTTTCAAAATATTTCAGCTACATTATTGTGAAAAACCATCTGTGAACTGATATCAAGGAATTCCAGGCAACTATCCTCTTGCTAATGATAATTAAAAACATTTGAGAAGGATGTAAAGAAAAGAGAGAGTTTTAACACAATGATCTTATAAATACAAGTCATGCCTAATTTTCTTCTTCTGCAAGCTAGTGGTTTTCAAATGATTTTGCAGTAGCATTTTGTAATAAAATCTTAAAGGAGCTCTCAACATATAAACAGTTGAAAGTTGAACTGTTTTGGTGGAAGCGGAAGAAAAGCTCAGTTAGGTTAGCTGCTCCCTTTCTCTGTTCCTACCATAGCAGGACTCCCAAGAATCCCTTGTAGAACTGCAGGGCTGTTTCTTCAATGGGACAATGTGTTTTCTGGACCCATTAACCTAAGCCACACAATTCTCTCAAGGTCCAGTAAATTAGCTCCACAGACATTGTATAGTCTTGGGCTTAAATTTATGTTTTTGAGAGTCACAGGCTGTGGAATTGAGGAACTTGGGTGGCAGTGCTGAATGAAGAGGCCTGTTAAAGTAGAGGGCAGAGGTTGCCAAGGAGTCCTGGTAGCCTTCAATTCTCTGGCTCCTATGTTCCTGAAATCCAGCTGCCTTCCTGCCTTCTGCATAGGTTGGTAGTTCAAACCTTCCTTCAAATTCCTTTTTACTGAAAACTAGTTCAAGCTGAAATTCCTTTATTTGCAACCAATATTCTTGACTTAATACCAATACGATGGCCCCATTTTTTTTAGTTCTAACAACATTTATAGAAGTTGTTTCATATGAGATAAGACAAGCATGTACGTGACACAGTCTTCCATCATAGATGTGAGAATTCAGTGAGACAATCTGGATTGTAAAGCAATAATTTCAATGCAAAAAAACTATGGCTAATTATGTTTCTGTATGGTCAATGATTCTATAAGTCATTCTGCAGAATGTATCACTGAATATAAACTTTCAATCTCCTAAAAAACTTCATTCTTTCCCATTTCTTTAATTTCACTGATAAGGGAGAAAGCCTAACTGACAATTCTGCTTGGAGAACTGGAGAAATTGAAGGTAATTCACAGGATATATCTTATTTAGAGGAACTGCACAAACATAGATTTTCAATTTGATGAGTAACTATATCTTTCTATTTTAAATTTACATTTTTTTGAATTCAATTAATCTTTACTCATTCTATTCTTTCAGTATTCCTTTATTCAACAAATATTGATTGCATGCCTATTACAGGCTATACAATTTGTGACTTGGGAAAGCTCATAGTCCAATGAAGTATATGGATGTTTAAAAACAATAATATGATGTGATAATCTTACTTTTTAATTGCACATATTGTCACATATACACATGTAAAAAATGATCAACAAATTGTTTAAGAATAGTGAAAAGTTCTCAGAAAAAGTTTGAGCCAAATCTTGGAGAGAAGACTACAGTGGAGAAATGGCGACAGTTTTGTGTGGACAGTATCTGGAGATGGAATTGAAAAGCATGGCTGGGGTTGTCACATGCTGTAAACATGATTTCACTTGTGTATCTAAGCAAATCCTAGTTATTGCTCTCTTTACCTAGAGGTGTGTATACAGGTATATCTGTCTATGAAAGCATGCATATAACAAATATGAAAATATATGTGAAAGACTGAGCAATGGAGTTTTTCAGAAGTAAAGATTACAGGATTTTACAATGGTGGGAATCATCAATGGTTGGGAAAGGAACATCGGTGAGGGATGTGTGGAGGAAAGGAGAATATGGAGTAGCTAGTCAAAATCTTCTGTTCTAAACTACTGCCCACCTCAAGACTCATGCCCTGAATGGTTTTTCCATTGGCCTTTTATCTAGCTAGCTCATAAATAAATAAGGTAGACTTGCTTCCTAAGGAGTTTTCTCTTACACTTCCATCCTGGAACCACTATTGAGAGGACCTGATATCAGCTCAAGTTTTGTTTATCCAGTCACATTTTTTCTAAGTCCTACTGGTTTTCACTTAAATTTAAAAGTCTAAATATTTTAACCAAAGCTTTCCTCTAGCAGCTGAAGTGTGGTCTTCAGGCTAAACAGTGAGTTGTTCCTGGGATCAAGAGATGCAGGCCTGTGCTCAAGGAATATCAGGCAGGAAGGAGAGCCCAAGAGCCTAGAGGACAAGAAATATGCATGTCTCTTCTGAAAAATGAAAACATATACAATTAATGCAATTTTCAAGTAAGAAAAAGACAATCTCTCTGTTCTTAAGAAATCTTGGTTTGTAATAGTTTCTAGGGGGAGGATGACAAGTACACACACATTAAATTTCATTCAGTAAAATAACAGCAAGAGCAGATGCAAGCTACTGACTATGGTGTGCAGATGAGAGAGATGGAGCTTGTCTTCAGTCATGTGTTAAGTTCCTGACCCCTGTTTGAGGTTTGCCTGGACTGGCGAAGCAGCTCAATTAAGCTCGTAGGTTCCTAGCTCCTCCATTTGTCCCTGTTGCTTCTCTAGGTTTTCTCTGATGATGCAGGTCTCTGTTGGCCTGCATTGGTTGGGATGACCTAGTGTATGCAATTTCACAATATCATTATTATTTTACACATAGATTTAAAAGATTAAGAGTTTACAAGGATCTCAGAGATTCAGTTTCTGATAGATCTTTTAAGGTGTATCTCTGAGGTGTTACTCTTAGTAAACTTTTCCCCATTCTCAAAGTCAAGACTAAAGACTGCAAGTACAGCTCCAAGGACAAATTCTGTCCTCTATCTGTTTTAGTAAAAAAGAGTTTAATTGGAACTCAGACACACTCACTTGGTTGTATATTGTCTTTGGCTCTCTTTCCCCACATGGCAGAATGGAATAGTTAAGGCAATGACAATGTGGTCCACAAAGCCTAGAATGTCTACTGCCTAGCTCTTTACCAAAAAGTTTGCTCACACCTGTTCTACACAGAATTAGAATGTTTTCTCCTGACACTCACACTATGTTTAAGATATTCATATGCTTGTCTCCTTCACCAGGTCAGGTTCATTATGTGTTTCGGTTTCCTATTGCTGCATGATCAATCACTGAAGGCTTGGTGGCTTGAAACAGCCATCTTATTTGCTCACAATTCTGTGGATTGGGAATTCAGGCAGGATACATCATGGAAGATTCATGCTCCACCATGTTGGAGGCTTCAGCTAAGGTGGCTCGGTTAGCTGGGGTCTTTAATTGGGACCATATATCTGGGGCCTTGGGTTTGCTGTCAATTGAGATCCTCACTTTTCCACCTGGGTCTCTCTCCACTGATGCTTAGCCTTCCTCACGGCATGGAGCCTGGATTCCAAGTGGCATTTTGCAAACCCAGAAGGTGGAAACTGCAGATATCTTAAAGCCAAGCCTTCAAAGTTACACAATGACTTTCACCGTATTCTGTAGGTCAAAACAAGTCACAGGGTCAGAAAGAGGAGGAATAGACTCTACCTCCTGATGCCAGAGTAGAAAGGTGACATTGCAAATTAGCATGTTGGGAAGAAATATATTGGGGGGTTTCAATATATTAAAACATTACCTACTGAATTTTGCTTCATTCATTTCTCTATGCATAGCTTATAGCATAGTGTTTAACAAATATTTCTCAAATAAGCTAAAAGAAATGAAAGACTGTCAGCTTCATAGATAGACCTAAGTATGAATTCATTTTGCCACTGCTCTGTAACCTTGAACAATTTGCTTAAATTTTCTGACACTGTTTTGTCCCTTATCAAACTGGAATAATAATGCCCATATTGTGGATTGTATGGTTTTTATGAAAGCTGAGAGATAATGTATTTAAAGTAGCCTGTGTAGTGATTGGAAGATGTAGATTTTTAACAAAGGCAACCCATTTTATTAACATTAATAATAATACATTTTGAGGGAAAGGTTAAATTAGAGGGCATAGGTCACTCTAGAATGATTTCTCACTTTCTACCACTGCCCCTCTGTTCTTCAAACACATTAAGCTCTTTATTACACAAAGGCCTTCACATTTGATGCCTCCTTTTTCTGGATGTTCTCTCAGTTCTCAGTGGTGTGATTAGCTGCACCTATTGCAGATCTCAGCATCATTTTTCCTCCCCAGTGAGTCCTTTCCTATCTATCCTGCATGGAGTAGTACCCACCCCTCTTCTGGTTATTTACTTTCTCATCCCCTTGTTTATTTCTTTTAAAGTACTCATCGCAATTTAAATTAAATTTTATATTTATTTTATTTATTTGCTTATTTCTGTTTTCTCTCACTAAATAGAAGCTGCAGGTAGGCAGGAACCTGTCTTGTCTGCTTACTCCTGGGTCTCTGTGCCCTAGCTATAGAATGCTGGTTATAATAGGAAATCAGTAAATAATATGGAATAAATAAAGTATGAATGAGTGACCAGTCAGCTTCCCTCTCTTTCTCAACTCCCTGGGCTGTCATACCTATTTATTTATTTCCAATCTCTTACTTCTCTTGAGATTGCTGCCATTAAAAAAATAATATGGGATAATTAACCACTAGAAACATTTCTTCTTAAACCAGATTTGAGGATATGTGGGCTACTGAGACCTCTATAAACTCAAGTTTTAAATGGTCTGACATACAATCTGAACAATTTCCTTGATGTTTTATTAGAGCTGGTAAATCATTTATTGGGGCATCCCTTACTGAAATCCTGTCCAAATCCCCATAAAATACTTTTCACACAGAATACTGTACTACCCAGCTTCAAAGATATAGATAGGATGTTGTGTGGGAAGTATGTGCTCCAATGCAGCAAACTTAAAAGCATGCATTTTCTTTCTTTCTCTCTCTCTCTCTCTCTCTCTCTCTCTCTCTCTCTCTCTCTTATATGGTCCATTTCCTCCCTGCACCCTCCTCCCATCCATGTCGGAATTGAACTTGCTGATTTGGGTAAATTTGGTAAGCTGCTAAAGATTCAGTAAGTCATAGATTCCAATTTTTTAAAAAAGTGTAGGACCTTTAGCTAGTCAAAAGTAAGTTTATCTCATTTGTAGCTACAAATAATAATAAAAAAACACTTCCAAAATATAATTTTAACACTGTTACATTTTCTCAACAAAAAGGATAGCCAACTTAATCCCTTCACCTTTTTCACCCAGTCCCCCTAACCCCCTCCCCTGATAGCTGTCAGTCTGTTCTATGAATCTATGAGTCTGTTTCCATTTTGTTTGTTATTTTATTTTGTTCATTATATTTCACAAAGGTGAAGGGATTAAGCAAAAAAACAAAAAACAAACAAAAAAACACCCAAAAAAACCCAAGAAACCAAAAAACCAAAAACAAAAAAACACAACAACACAAACTCTTAGACACAGACAACTGTATGATGATTACCAAGGGAAAGGGCAGGGGGGGGGTAGAAGAGGGTAAAGGAGGCTTAAGTGGTGATGGAAGGAGACTTGACTTGGGGTGGGGAACATACAATATAATATACGGATGATGAGTTATAGAATTGTGTACCTGAAATCTATATACTTTAATTAACCTATGTCACCCCAATAAATTCAATAAAAAAGAAAGGTACCCATTCATCTACTGATGGGCACTAAGTGCCCATCAGTAGATGAATGGATTAGAAAACTGTGGTACATCTACACGATGGAATACTATGCTGCTGTAAAAAAGAAGGAACTCTTACCATTTGCAACAGCATGGATGGAACTGGAGAGCATTATGCTAAGTGAAATAAGCCAGTCAATGAAGGAAAAATACCACATGATCTCACTCATTCATGGATAATAAAGACCATTACAAACTTTTGAACGGTGGTAGATGCAGAGGCAGAGCTGCCTCAAGCTGATTGTCGAACTGCAGTGGGAGGGCCGGGGAGGGTTGGGGGGCAGGAGGGAGGGGGGTAAGAGTTCAACCGAAGGACTTGTATGCATGCATATAAGCATAACTAATGGACATAAGACAATACTTATTATTTTTTTAAAAAGAATAAAAAAAAAAGAAAGAAAGAAAGGTACCCAACTGAGTTGCCTCTGAGTGTGTAAATGAGAACACTATTCCAGAACATTTATGTGGGTGGGCCTGCTGCCAGCAGTGTCTGGTGATCATAGGCAAGGGTCCTCTTGGCTGTTCCTGGTGGAGTTGGAATCATAGCCATCTTTTCTGGGCCAAAGGATGTTTAATTTTTTTTTTTTAGATATATATAATGGTGATAGAGGATGACTATCTTTTGCTAACATTTTAGATAACACAAGCTATCAAAAGTGTATACCTCAATACTTTTGTAGTAGATGCTTTATTTCCATCTGTCTTAAGCTCCCATGATACCCACATATTTTTTTGTGTGTGCAACTCAACTTATGAAGATTGGGTGTTCAGTATCCCGCTCTCCCCATCAGACTGTAAGTTTAACTGTACATTTTACAGGAACAGAGATCAAGTCAGTCATGTCCTTTCTGGTCTATCTACAATGATTAATAAATTGCAAGCACTTAATAAATATTTATCAAATTAATATATTAAAAAGTGAGGGGCAAAATAAGAATGTTGACATTTTCAGAAGAAAGATCTGGGTAAAAGACCAATGGCGCAAAACTTAACTTTAGATGTCTTGGACTAGTTTTTGCACTGGGGTTGTTGTTTCTACCTGGTGAGCATGTTTCTCCCCTAAGAATTATTCCCCTCATCCCCTTTTCTGATAACAGAGCACCCTACCCACAGCACATATCCCAAGGGGTTGGGCTGTGATGTATATTAAGTTTCTATGACCACTATGATTGGTTCAGGGCTGGACATGAACTAAACCAGGCTGCCCAAGCCCTATCCCAGGATTTTATATTTTGTTAATTGGCAATAGAAATTCTTTCTTCTCTCCACAGTCTTAACCTGGAATGATTTAGGTTGATATTCCTTGTGGCCCTGGCCACCCTTTCTTTTTACCACCCCTACTCCCCCTATCTCCTCTTATTGATATTTTTCATTTATTGCCTGTTTAAAACAAATAGATGTAGAAGTCTAATGATGCTTTGTAGGTGACACGTATTCTATTCTATACAAAGGAAAACCAATAAAAGCTGCATCAGAGAGACTACTCAAATTCCCATTAATGATGGGTCTATATGGATAAAATTATATGCCTGCATGAGAACATGTATTTTAAGTAAAAAAGATACTGTCCACAGGGACACTTTTTAAATTTATTTTCCTATGAGGGGAAGAAATTCAGCGAGAAATTTTACAATGTCCATTCAGTTATTTACATAAATAACCACTCATTTGCTTGGATAAACAGAACTATAGGATCTCCTTGCCTGTGGAGTGAATTGGGTTCTCTGTTTCCTAATGCAGTACCTTAATGTTTGCACAGTGGCTTCTCTAAAGAAGTAAGTCAGATTATGTGTGAAATTCCTCTGGAAGTAGTGCTAATGAATGCTTCGTACTGTAGATATCACTCCAGTGGTTTAAAGAAGTTAACATACTTTTCAGAGGTACCTAACTCCCAACTGGGGAGAAGGTTCAGTAACAAGACAATCTTAAAATGTTTCCATTACCATTCAAATACAACTGGGTGGGTAAGCGACCAGAGAATCACACACTTTTGGAGCAAGAAGGCATCTTGGGGATTATTTAGATCAGCCCTGTCGGTTTACACACATATAAAACTGAGACCTACAGAAGTTAAGTGACTTGCCTTAGGTCTTACAACTAATAAGTAATGGAAATAACCATAGAACCCACCTCCTTTTCCATCTCAATCCAGTCCCAATTATAAAAAATAAATGCTCCCTAGAACTCAGCTAGTGTTTTATGGTTTCCTGTTTGTGTCTCAATTATAAGCTGTTTTGGTATTTATCAATATATGATGAGAAAGTGCTGATTTTTGAGAAAATGCAAATAATGGATTAATGTGTTTTCTCCTGCCATGGGGGTGGGGAGTGGGCAGATGCCAAGATGTTTGCAAAACACACATGTTGCTGGCCACACAGAGTGAGATCTTTGTGTGTTCTCAGCCAATGATTTATGAGACCGACCTGAATTTGTTGCTTAGGGAAGGTATGAGTTAACCATAAACATCACAACAGGAAGTCGTTCTTTAATAAAATGATACACTTTTCTTTTTATAACACACATGTGATTTGACGCTGAAATAAAATGCAGATGCTACTTTGATTGGCGTATTCCCTATTGTGCTTTTCCAAAACACCTTCACATATGGTCTGCCTCATTCCTGAGAAATGACTTGTTGTTTATGTCATACAAACAGAACAGATTGATTTTACAGTGAGTAAGGAGGATGATGAATTGTACGTTGGAGAGAAATCCTGTCTCAGCAATCTAAACACTTGAAAATAAATGTTGCCTTTTAGGAAAGACTCTCACCATACACCCAGGGTCCCTTTATTTCATACCCCTTCCTAAGGGTTAAATAGATCGGCACATACAATCTCAGAAAACAGAAGGGTAGTTCCAATCACCAAAAATATATATTTACTTTTCATCATTTAAACATATCCTGAGACCTAACTGTAAAATGAATGGCAGAGTTGTCCCAAGGAACCAACCCCAAATATCTAATATTTCAATATTGTATCTGTACTGTTCCCAGAATAAAACGTTACTCATCTGGGTTGGACAATAGTATTGTTTGTTTCTCAGGGAATTTTAAATATAAAGTCCTTATGTTAAACAGTTTTCCTGAGTTCTCCAACTTTATCCCTTCAGAATTATTTTGCACAATACAGAGAAAATAATGTCTGTGCCCACTCCCCATGACAATAGGCTAACCACATCTATTTTTGTAGAATTTTTCAGTTTATAAATCTCTTAATCATCCTATACCTTTCTTTTTTCATTTGGTGCTCACCACAACTTTATGATATGATATTATTAACCTCATTTTACAGATTAGACAGCAGAAATTCAGAGTGGATAGATGGCTTATATACCAGCACTCAACTAGTTCGTCTGCATCCCTATCCAGTTCTCTTTCCTCTGCAGCATGATACCTACCTTCCTGGTTGGCCTTAGATGGACCTGAAGACTTTAGTTTGTGCATTTTGCATTTAGTTCTTAAAATTTGATGTTTTAAAGTTTGTTCCTCTTCCATGTCTAAGAGAGCTGGATGGATGTGGGGTAAAGATAAGATGCCACAGAGGGGGAAAGCTAACTAAGTTAGCCACAGAATGGCCCATCAGAGCAGAATCCCGATGGCGGAAGATCCCTGAAAGTTATTTATCAATGATTCACACACAAGTACACACTTATTGACTGGCACCTTTACCTCCTCCACTGAGAAGGAATAAATCCTGGTGACTAAGAATACAGGCTCTGGGCCATAATATCTAAACTCAAACAAATTAACTTTCTGATTTACAAGTTGAGTAAACTTAGATAAATTTCTCAAACTCTTTTTACCTCGGTTCCTATAAAAATACTTATTTGTAAAATGGAGCCAGTAGTACCGACCTTATTTTCATGAGTTCAAATATGTATGTAAATAAAAGTAACGGTGAACTTCTTATAGCGTATAGTAAATACTCAATAGATGCTAGCTAATATTATAACTGAGGCTTCTTTCGCTCTGTTATCCTCCACATCTATTTGCTTTCCAGCTTTATTTTAATGATTAAAACAACTTCTTGTTTGTTTGTTTGTTTGTTTGTTTGTTTTTGGAGGGGGCAGGAAACATTGCCAGTAACTAAAAGACTTGCAGTAAGAAAATAGGATGTTAGTAGTAGAAAAAGAAGAATAAACACAATGTGTTAGTTTTCCATTGCTGCATGACAAGTTATACAAACTTAGTAGCATAAAATATCACTTAAAAAACCCCATAGTTTCTATAGGTCAGGAGTCTGCGCATAGATTGGCTGGTTCTCTGCCCAGGATCTTAAAAAGTTGTACTCAAGGCATTGGCTGGGCTGTGTTTTCATCCGGAGGCCTAATAGGGGAAGAATTCCCTTCATGCCCATTCGGGTTGTTGTCACAATTCATTTCCTTGTGGCTGTATGATGGAGAGCCAGGCTCTTTGCCTGCTATTGCCTGGAGGTTGCCCACAGTTCCTAGAGGCCTCCCGTAGTCCTCTGCAGTAGAGCTTCTGCACCATCATGGCCACTACTTTACGAAGCCCACAGGGGAGTCTCTCACTTCAGGGAGAACCCCTATGGCTTTTACCTGATTAAGTCAGGACCTCCCTGGATAATCTTTCACTTGATTAACTTGAT
Source organism: Myotis brandtii (assembly GCF_000412655.1). Lineage (NCBI taxonomy): Eukaryota > Metazoa > Chordata > Mammalia > Chiroptera > Vespertilionidae > Myotis > Myotis brandtii. Next base: position 875,276 of record NW_005370512.1, read on the forward strand.
CCCTGCACATTTGCCATTTTCTGTTGACTAGAAGCAAGTCATGGGTCCACCCACACTCCAGGAGGGTCATATAGAGAATGAAAACCAAGGGGCAGGAATAATGGGGACTGGCTCATGGGATCCTCATCTGTCTATGCTGATAGGAAGGTGATCAGATGGGCTGCTGCTCTTTGTGGTGGTATTGGGTAATTGTCTCTCCACCAGCAATAAAATGAACCACTGCATATCGAGTGCAATCTAGTGTACCTTTCAGTTGAAATTTGCACCTGCTTCTTTTCTAGGCCTGAGGCTGAAATGAGCCATGTCTATGATTGATCTCCCATAGCCCCCCATGTTCTATATGCTCCCTCCTGTCTCTCAGAAGATTTTTCAGTTATACTCTAGTGTCTTTATGCCTTGGTATGTGACCCTGTACCTATTATTTCTTATACAGGTTAATTTGGTTATATTTTTCTAAATAGCGTTTCTTCTGGGGTTTAAGTTTCATGTCTAATTTTTATAGTGCTATTGGTGATCAAATAACTCAGTTTAAAGATTATTCCCTAACAGGGTTTCTCTCTGGTAATCTTTAAATTTAGATATAAGAAGCTATAAAAACTCTGATTAATGGTCCCATTTCCTGGACCACGTAGTCCACTACATTAATAAAAAACATCACATTACCTTTTTCCTCATCTATGTCTGCAAAAGTAAAATGACAATGCATACTTTACTTACCATTGTCATTTCCTAGGTTAATTTAAGGCTTTAACCCTTACAATAGAAGCAGGGTTATATGTTGTGCGGACACTGTTGGTGGCACCGCATCTGCCATTCTTCTTTTCTGTCTTTCTAGCTGGTGATGCCACCTCCAATGATTGAAAATGGTAGGTGTTTTCCCAGGCTCTCGTGCACTATGGGTGGTCATGGACCCAGTCTGGCTGATGATATAGAAGAAGATACCAGCTTGGGCTCCCTTCCTCTTTTTTAAAAAAAATATATTTTATTGATTTTTTACAGAGAGGAAGGGAGAGGGATAGAGAGTTAGAAACATCGATGAGAGAGAAACATCGATCAGCTGCCTCTTGCACACCCCCCACTGGGGACGCGCCCGCAACCAAGGTACATGCCCTTGACTGGAATCAAACCTGGGACCCTTCAGTCCGCAGGCCGACGCCCTATCCACTGAGCCAAACCGGTTAGGGCTCCCTTCCTCTAAAAAGGGATGCAGCAAGAAGGAAATCCCCTTTCACCACTCTCGCCCTCATTTCCTCTCACTCATTGATGCTGACAGCTTCTGAAGATGTTTTGTAGCATTAGAGGGAGAAAATAGGAGAGAAACTCATCCAGCCCCCCATTATGTTGAGCCATTGCATATGACCTCTTTCTACCTATCCCATGGTTCCTTTTACATGAGGTAATTAAATGCACATATTGGTCAATACTTTTGGATGACCATTTTGTTGTTCATAGCTGAAAGCCATCTTACTGAGATAATGAACCTCTGATAATGTAGTTCTGATGCATTGAGGAGCTGGTGTTTTTTTCTCATTCAATATTTATCATGTTTACATGATGCCCCAGATTCTGGACACACAGTTTCAGAATACTTTCATATTGTCTGGAATCCACCGAAGCATAATGTGTAACTAGCTGCTTTTTAGTTTAGTACAACTTGGAAAATGGGCACAGTATGGTGCAGGAGTTCTTCTCCATGGATACCACTCTGATTCAGTTGGGGAGGTGGAGAATGAGGTGAGTAGAATTAATTTAGCCAACTGTCTGGAAACCTAAGGACATCAGTGATAAGATTTAAATATTCAGGAGCTCCAGATTATGAGTTAGTCTAAATTATAGCTGCATGACTTAAACAATGAAAGGGCAAAGCTGGGCATGAAGAAATGTTGGGATCTATTTAATGTAAAAACTCAAATGACCAGTAAAATAGATAACGTTCTGTTGTAATGTTTGCAAACAACATCAAGAAAACAATTGAGTGGGTGTATTTTGAGCTTCAGGCATTGTAAATTCTTTCACTCTCATATACTTTATGCCTTCTTTAATAAACTGGGGAGTCTTGGGCCAGCTTCATCGGTGACGGTAGGTGGTCATTCATTTCACAATCCACTAATTTTCATGATTATTCAGTATTTTATGTTACCTAAACTGCTTTGAATTTTGTCTTACTCAAATTGTAATATGGCAATAGCTTATATGATTTCAGAATCATTAATTCAATTGGTGTTTTCAGCATATAAAAGTTACACTGCTATTTCTCCAAATACAAACAAAAAATTAAAGGTCTGAAATATGCTGATGGTATATAAAACATTTTTTGAAATATACATCAGTGATCTGTTAACCAAATGTGTTTTGTTGAAAAGATACAGAGTAACTAGGAAATTCTTAGGAAGGAAAACAATTGATATCAATTATAGTCTAATCTGCCTTTTAAAGAGACAATCATATGTTTACCTTAAGTTTATTTTTAGCTTAACTACAGAATTGTTTCATTATATGGCATAGATAATAATAATGTGGCTACTTAATATTTAAGATGATTTTGTTTTTAAATATTTTCTTCATTTGACATTTTATAGGGTTTTACAGGAATATACTAACACTATGCTCTACCTCTCAATCCCTCCTTTCTGCCATACTCCATCTTACCTAAAATTTGATGCTTATTGACAATTTTCTGTTGAGTTGTCATAACAATCTATGCTAATACTTTCAGGGATGGGTCTCTTGTTATATTTCAAGGCCACCCAATTTATTATGAACATTTTGACAGTTTCAAAGTTTTTTTTTTCTAATATTGAGTTAAAATCCATGTCCCTGTTTTTAAAATTATTAGTGACAATTTGATTCATTAAAATCCCATATAAAAAGCAATCAACTTATTGCTCTATTTATCTTCTTTCTTCCTTCCTTTCTCCTTTCCTTCCTGCCATCATCTATCTTTTCAAACGTCTATCTCACCATTTAAAGATTTGTTAAATATATGTAAATCAATTAGTTTTAGATGATCATATCTCAATTTCAATATCCCTCACCTTCTTATCCAATCACCCTTTACAGTGATAAGCAACTTCACAAAATAGGGCTCTACAGAGAAGCTTTGGAAGAACACAAGGATGTAGTTCCCATCCTATAGGAGCCCAAAGAATACAGTATATTCTTTTCATGTATGGACTGAAAAATATCATGGTTTAGTCTATTACAGATTTGGTAGACATTACTCTGCTTCCCAATATCTAAGTCTCTCCTTCCAGACACACAGAAGATTGCCTTCTCTAGTCCCTTTGCATTGGGCCAGTTTATTTGAATTTTTCTGCCTAAGTGGTTAGGACCAGAAGGAATGCGCATTCTTCCTGTGCAAAGCACTTAATTGCTGGTGTGAGCCCTGCTCTCTCCTTTCCCCTGCATGGTGGTTAGGGAGGAGGCCTTGTGTAGAGATGGTCTGATAGATAGATCAAAGCAACTTGTATTTTAGAGTTCTCATATTAAAGAGAGCCATCCTGGGGGCAACTGTCCTGTAGCTAACTTTATATGAATAAAAAATAAACTTCTGTTGTGTTAAGTCATTAAGATGTGGGCTACTATAGCACAATTTAGCTTACCATAGGATTACATAAGTTACCATAGCATAACCTAGTCTACATTAATTAATACAATGATCAACTCTAAAGGTCTGCATCCATTAGAATTTATAATTTTCTTGAGAAACTGTTTTGAAATGACTTGTGATAGGTCTAGTGTATGAAAGTGAGTCCCTTAGCTAGTGATGAGTGAGCCTAATCAAACTGCCATATCTATACCTAAACACAAGATCTTATTTAATTCTCAAAACATCAGGATGAAGTTGTTAATATGTCTTCTGCATTACAAACATGAAAGTGATACAATTTTCTGTAGAAACAATTTTAAACTGGGAAAATTTCCAAAACCTCTGAATATATTATTCAAGAATATCCAAGTGTATGTTGCAGTAAGAGAGAAACAATGAATATATGTGATATTAATATTGTTATATTATTTGAAAATTAACATCTTCATTTTTCCACTCAACATATATGTCCAAAAGCCATCTCCCTGTGTATGGTTGGGAAAAACTATAGTCATTTCACTTCTGCTTCTGAATTGTCATCTATGGCAATACTTTTTCCAAGGCAGCCATGCTCTTGTTAGAGTTTCCAAACTCCCCTTTGATCTCATTGGTTCTACTGGGCCCTTCACCACCCAGCCTTTTGGGTAACTATATTCCTGGGTTGATGTATTTCTGTGCTGGCCTCTTTGAATGAGTGATCTGGTTCAGGCCACACCCCCATTCTCTTTCATAAATTTCCCATAATACAATCATAGAGGCTTGCTAATATAATTGCTTCTCTAAGAGGTTGAAGTAACTGGAAAGGATACAATGTAGGAGAATCAATTAAAAACTTAATGCTAAATATAACTGCTCTCAAATTTCAAGGGGGAAAATATAACCTTTAAATTAAACCATCTACAGGAAATTCCCACATGGATATTCCTCACTTGTCTTCCTAATCTTGTCTTCTTTTCTTTATTTTCAATCTTCACCATGTCCACTTACACTCTCCTTTATGAAAACCCCACTCTCTTCACATGGGGTTTTGCCCTATGGTCAGTCTTCTCTCTCCCCCCAGCCAATCCATAGGCCTCCAAACTACCTTAGGAGGAAGTTTCCCAGAGATGGTAGCTATGGAATGAGATAAGAGTCCAGTGTGCACTTGACCTTTCCAAGTGCATTTCTCTCTCTCTTTTTTTTAATATATTTTATTGATTTTTACAGAGAGGAAGGGAGAGGGATAGAGAGTTAGAAACATCGGTGAGAGAGAAACATCGATGAGAGAGAAACATCGATGAGAGAGAAACATCGATCAGCTGCCTCCTGCACACCCGCTACTGGGGATGTGCCCACAACCAAGGTACATGCCCTTGACCGGAATCGAACCTGGGACCCTTCAGTCTGCAGGCTGATGCTCTATCCACTGAGACAAACCGGTTAGGGCTGCATTTCTCTCTTTAGCCTCTGTAAGCTTGAGGTACAGCTTTGTCTCCTGTTTTGCCTGATAGTCAGTGAATAACTGTTGTATACAACACACACAAAGCAGTACATGCACACATACACATTCACCTCAAAAACAACTCATATTCTTAGAACAGTCCAGTCTATGTTTATATTAGGGAAAATAAACATTTTTTCTAAGTATAATATCATCCTCACCAATTCCCAGCCCTCAGGATGCTAGTAATTTGCAGTACTGGGCATGACAATTGTAGCTCCCAGAAGCATCTTTTCAATTTCAGAACAGATATTAGTGCTTAAGAAATGTAACCCATGCAGTGATGGCGAACCTATGACACTCGTGTCAGAGGTGACACGCGAACTCATTTTTTTGGTTGATTTTTCTTTGTTAAATGGCATTTAAATATATAAAATAAATATCAAAAATATAAGTCTTTGTTTTACTATGGTTGCAAATATCAAAACATTTCTATATGTGACATGGCACCAGAGTTAAGTTAGGGTTTTTCAAAATGCTGACACACCGAGCTCAAAAGGTTTGCCATCACTGCATTAGAGGGCCGCTACCCATGAATGACCACTTTTTAGCTCTATCAAAACCCAGATTACAGCTTTCGTTTACCTCACACTACGGAAAATTACCAGGTAGGACACCTTTCTTGCTTCCCTATACAGAAGTTTCCCTATATGGGCTGACATATGGGGCAAGAAGTTGGACTTCAAAGCCTATTATTAGTCTAGCACTAGTTTTAAAACAGTTATTGGCATTTTTTTTCTTATGTAGACAGCAACCAATAAGCAGGTTTCTTCATATTTTGCCATTATTTGACGATAGTTTATAAAATTTTATAAATGCATCAATATACATGAATTTGGGGTAAGAATTAACATTTATGTTTGTCTGATTATAATGAAAGGACATCCTGACATCAATCCACTCTCTAAATAAAAATAAAAATTTGACCCTCATCCACATATTTGTCACTAAATTTTTGTTCTCCTCACACTGTTTTGAATTTGAGGTAGCAACCTGCCCACTCCCCATCCCCTCCAACCTCTATATCAGTTCAGTACCTGAGAACTTTATATTCTTTCCCTGTAACACCCCTAAACAAACATCCCTCTTTTTCATTGCTTTTGTGTGTGTGTGTGGTTCAGTTATTGTGGTGTTCTATCTTCTAATCTCCTGATCCATCCTAGACACTAACTAGAAAGATGGATTTCTTAAACCTGAGTCACCATGCTGTGCTGCTTCCAGCTGTGAATGAAAATAACAAGTGACTACTTTAACACAATTGTTTAACACAGCAGATAGGAGGTGAGGACTATCTAGTTTCTAGCAGGTGTCACCTCCAAATGTCAGATAGGTGGCCACTGAGTCCTATGGCAAAGACCTGTGTGGGAGAAAGCCAAGGACTGTGCTGAGGCTGTCGGGAGGGTGGGCTCTCCTACAAGAGCACAGGTGAAAGGATTTCTTTTTCTTTCTTCTTCTTTTTTTTAATCCTTTCAGTGGTTCTCAACCGTCTGGCCCTTTAAATACAGTTCCTCATGTTGTGACCCAACCATAAAATTATTTTCGTTGCTACTTCATAACTGTAATGTTGCTACTGTTATGAATTGTAATGTAAATATCTGATATGCAGGATGGTCTTAGGCAACCCCTGTGAAAGGGTCGTTCTACCGCCAAAGGGGTCGCGACCCACAGGTTGAGAACCGCTGCTTTGGGAGAAACATTTGTTGTGTCCTGTAGATGTAGAACAGGAGAATTGGGCTTAATAACAGTAAATGTCAAATTTTTATTCTTATCTTGGGTACCTTTCTGATTCTCGCTGATAGCAGATCGGAATCAAGGGAATAACTTAAGAAGAGGGGTACTTAGGATATTTTAAATTAAAGTTGTTTGGGGATTTATCAGGCCTCAGAAGTCTCCTCTCGGTAATTCAGTTTATGAATTTGGAAATAGAGATTTTTATTCTTATTTTTAGTTTGATTTCTGACCTTTCTGCTTACATGTGCTCCCTTCCCCTCTCCCTCCACTCTTTCTCTCCCCTATTTATCAATTTTAAATTTGCTCCTCAACAGTTAAGGCAAATAATAAATGGCTTAGCTTATTTTCAGATTTTCCCCAAAACTGAGATTTAATTTAGTTTCTCTTACTCACCAAATACCTCTGTTACTAATGTTTCCTTCTCATACTATCCCACCTCACTCCACCTCACCCCACTCACTACAGAGACTAGTAAATAGTCTTTTCATCTCTGCTGACCAGTTTATTCTTCCTTTCAAACACACACCATCTTCTGCCATCTTGTACAATTTTAGTAATATGTCTGCATTACTTCATCCAGTTGCTCATCCACTTGTTACTTTATCTTTTATTTCTTTTATCTCTAAAACTATCATCTTTTGAGCTGAGACCCAAATCTAAATACCTCCTGAGTTCTAGACCAAGATTGCATGCTAGTTCCTTATCAGTCTTTCAAAGCCAAAAGATACTAACCTGAACTCACCAACCTTCTCCATCAACCAGATCTGTTTCCTAATCTGAGAAACAAATCATTTGCAAATGGTCTCTATTGTTGTACTCACTCTAAGTTTTGGAATCTAAATTTTCCCTATCCTTTGTTTTCTGTATTGAATCATTGATTTGCTCAGAAAATAACTGTTGGGCACCAATGAATGTACTCAATTCTGGAGATACAAAGATGACTAAAATGGTCATTTATCCATCATTATGTATTTGATGTTTGTTCTTAAATTTTGTGTGTCATTTTCAAACATGTACTTTTTATTTTTTTTTATTAAATCTATTGAGGTGACATTGGTTAATAAAATTACATAGGTTCCAAGTGTACAATTCTAATATACACTATCTGTATATTGCATTGTGTGTTTACCACCAAAAGCCACATGTCTTTCTGTCACCATATATTTGGCCTCCTTTTTACCTTTACTACTCCTTCACTCTACTTCCCTCTGGTTACCACCATACTGTTGTCTATGTTGTTTTATTTGTTTGTTTGTCTCAGTTGTTGCTTTCAGTTTTATATCCCACATATGAGTGAAAGAATTTGGTTTATGACTTTTTCCACCTGGCATTTCGCTTAGCATGATATTCTCAAGATCTATCCATGTTGTCGCAAATGGCAGTATTTTTCATCTTTCATAGTGGCTATTATTCCATTGTATATATGCACCACATCTTCTTTATCCATCATCTATCGAAGAACAATTTGGTTGTTTCCATGTCTTGACCACTGTAATTAATGCCACAATGAACATAGGGGTACATATATCTTCAGAAATAAGTGTTTTAATTTTTTTTGGGTAGATACCTAGAAGAGGGTATTATGGTAACTCTTATGTTGATTTTTTTGAAAAACCTCCTTACTGTTTTCCATAGTGGCTGTACCAGTTTACATTCTCACCAGTAGTGTATGAAGGGTCCCTTTTCTCCACAACCTTCCAACATTTGTTATTACTTGTCTTGTTGATAATAACCATTCTAACAATTGTGAAGTAGTATCTTATTGTAGTTTTGATTTGCATTTCCCTAATACTAATGAATTTGACCATCTTTTCATTATTTGTTGGTTATTTGTATGTCTTCTTGGGAAAAGTGTCTTTTCATGTTCTTTACCCATTTTTTTTAATATGGTTATTCTTAAATATATTTTGGATATTAACCACTTATCAGAGGTCTTGTTTGCAAATATCTTCTCCCATTCAGTTGGTTGTCTTTTTGTTTTGCTGATGATTTCTTTTACTGTGCAGAAGCTTTTTGGTTTGCTAAATAGTCCTATTTATTAATTTTTGCTTTTACTTTTCTTGCCTTTGAGGTATATTCATAAAATCTTCTCTAAGACCAGGGTCCATAAGTTGTAAGTACCTATGTTTTTTTTTTCATGTAATTTTTTATTTCAGGTCTTATATATAGGCTTTGATCAATTTTAAGTTGATTTTTGTATATGGGGACACATAGCAGTCTAGTTTCATTCTTTTGCATGTGGCTTTCCAATTTTCCCAGCACCTTTTATTGAAGAAGCTTTTTCTCCCCCTTCATTGTATGTTTTTGGCTCCTGTATTGAAATATTTGCCCATATACATGTGGGTTTATTTATGAGATATCAATTCTGTTCTGTTGTTTTGATTATTGTTGCTTTGTAGTATAATTTGAATTCAGGGAGTGTGAACCTTTGCCTTTTTTCTTTTGTTTTGTATGGCTTTACTTTAAAGGTATTGAGCAACATATATTTTATTTCTCACGCTTTTTACTCAGCCCTATGTCTTTAAGATTGCTCTATGTCAATGTGTATAATATCCCAATAACTAATATAATGCATGTAATATTCTAACAGATTCTAAGAGCTGTGCACTATTTCAGGGTGTGCATTTACATTTTGTTTGTTTGTTTGTTAGTACAATACTTCCAAAAACACTATCAGTAACAAATTGAAGTAAATATGTCCCTTTCTGAGAAAATATACCTACAAGTAGGATTGCCAAGTCATAGTGTACAACTGTGCTTATATCCACAAGTCTTATATCTGCCAAAGGCACATGAGAATACTGTTGTTTCTCATATCCTCCTACATACAGTATTACCCAATTTTCTAATTTTTGTCAATATGATCAATTTTAATTGGTATTTTGTTGTTTTAACTTTTCTCTAATTACAAAGGAGCTTGGGTATATCTTTAATATACTTATGATCATTTGGGTTTCTCCTCCTGTGAATCTTGTTCATTTTCTATTTTCTATTTCTATTTCTACTTTGTCCATTTTCTATTGAGTTTTTTGCACTTCTCTTGTTAATTTGTGGAAATTTCTAGTAAAATATAGATATTTGTACCTTGATGGCATTAGATGTTTCCTATACCTTTTCTCAACTATTCATATGTCTGTTAAATTTTCTCTGTTGGCCCTTATTAAATTAAAATCTTTAATTGTAATATTATTCCACTCCATTACTTTTTACATTATGGTTTATGATTTTTTTGAGTTATACTTAAAAGTTCTTCTGCATTGTAGATCAACATATATTATTTTACATTTTCTTCTTCCAGCATTATAATTTACTAATTGCATTAACATATCAATCCATTTGGAGCTCACTTAACCCAGTTTTATTTTTAATCCTCATATCAAACCAATTTTCCCTTTTATATCTACTTAAGAGTATGTCTTGGCCAGGCCAGCATGGTTCAATGGTTGAACATTCACCTATGAACCAGGAAGTCATGGTTTGATTCCTGGTTAGTGCACATGCCCAGGTTGCAGGCTCAATCCCCAGCGGGGGGCATGTAGGAGGCAGCCAATTAATAATTCTCAATATTGATGTTTCTATCTCTCTCTCCCTCCCCCTTCCTCTCTGAAATAAATAAAAATATACACTTTTGAAAAAGAGCATGTCTATTATTTACCACATAGATGAGGAAACTGACGCTTGGGCATTTAAATAATTTGTCTTGTGACATAAGAAAGGACTAGTCAGAGCTGTGATTCTCATTAAGGTTCCTTAACCTCAAAGTTCATAAATGCTCTTTCCTCTATACTTTCTAAAGGAGGCTCCTTCTATATTGTAATTTCCTTGAAGGCAGAGGCTGTACGTTGTCATGTTTTATGCACAGTATCACTGAGAACAATGACTGGCACATGTAATTGCTCAGTAAGTATTTTTTAAGTTGTGGTATTTTTGTTCTCTCACTTCTGTTCTTTTACCCTCTGTAGATTATCACGAAAGCTGTAGAATTAGCTTTTCATCCATGCTGCTGACAAGCCCTTTCCCTAAAGTGCTGCCATTTGATTAGTTTGGCCTCAGCCTCTAAAGGCTGGACACACTCCAGGGCTTGCTGGTGGAGATTTGATACTGCCATTTGACTTGGAGAGTGGCACTTTGGTGGCACTACTGGAATCAGTCCAGGAACTAATGGGAACATCAATGATGAGTTCAAATCTGGGACACATTAAAGTAATTGTGCGGATAGGACAGCTCTGGAGACATGAATTTTCATCTGTATCTTGATGTTACATTGTTGCCACATCCTGAACGACAAGCTTCCCAATGATGTATTCACCAGCTTAATGAGAGCAGCCGTCTCCTTATCCAACTGTTCATTGTTTTGGTGTGGAGAAAATGCAGTTCCAGTCTTTGAGTTTCTGCCATGGACGGCAGTATCTGGATGCCTCTGTGGTTTTTCCAGGTGTTGGCCATATCTGACCTAACTTCCTGCCAGCTCATAATGATGTGGCTCTGGTAAGAAACTATCAACTCATCTCTGAGCCTGTATGTTCATGCATTTCAGCACAACCATTAGCATTTGTCTGGAGCACTGCCTTAGAGTTTTTAGTGGTGGCTGACTGTCGAATGGGGGTGGGGGCGGGCAGAGCTGACCATGAGAACAGAATTTAATTTTTTTAAATATATTTTATTGGTTTTTTACAGAGAAGGGAGATGGATAGAGAGTTAGAAACATCAATGAGAGAGAAACATCGATCAGCTGTCTCCTGCACACTCCCTACTGGAGATGTGCCCGCAACCAAGGTAAATGCCCTTGACCGGAATGGAACCTGGGACCCTTCAGTCCACAGGCCGACGCTCTATCCACTGAGCTAAACCTGTTAGGGCTAGAATTTAATTTTTATGATGATATTGTTAGCTTTGGTTGTATTATTAGTTGGGGGACAAAAACCAAAAAGAGAACATATCAGATCAAGCCTTCAGTATTCCATATTACCTTATGAGATTGACTCAGATCCACAAACCTACACCAATACTCATATAGTCTTAGATGTCAGAGTATGACCAGGACTTAGGAGCCAATGGGACATGGCAGACTGGGTAATTCTGGAGTTTTTATTTGGGAAGAACCAAAGGATCAAGAGGAAAATTATTTATTCATTGTTCAATGTAAGGATACAGATCACATTTATGAACATTGACTATGGAGTGGGTACTGCGGATACAAAAAGTGTATCAGGAACAGCCTCTACCAGCAAGATATCAACCATTTACTCAGGGCCAGGAGTCTATTATGGGTACTGTTATTTTGCAAATATAGTAACTAAGAGTTAGGAGAATTGAGTAACTCACCAAAGTTTGCTCATATAATAACTATCATATATAGGAGTTAGATACAGGCCTTCTAATTCTAAGTCATGAGCTCTTTACACAATGATGTAGCTACCCAAGCATCAGTGACTTAGTCATAAAGAAACTGGAGGAATAGGAAAGGAACTTCATCACCTGGGAAGGGAGCTTTAAGAGAGGATCCTGAGTCACTGAGGAACCAGCCAGTTTTGCCTGTATAAACAGTTGCTGGAGTAGTAGACTGAGGACAGATAGATCCCACAGCAACAGATTTCTATGCCAAAGCAGAGGCATCTTTCATTGGACTTTTTATTATAAATTCCTTCCTGGCGCCAGGATTGGTTTAAAGTTGGGAGTGGGAGGGGTGACAAGCCAGGCCATAGGGATTTAATAATGCTCAGTTACTATGTTTAGAGAGCTAGGTTTAGAAAACATAGAGCAAACTATATCATTTTATCCTTTATCTAGTTTCTTTTGCAAAAGTATGTTTTGAATGCTTTCCTCAAAGTATTTGGATACAGATTTAATAGAATAAGTGCCTTTATCAAATCAACATGCACTATTTCCTTGTAGGAACTAAAAGCATCATCAAACCTCAGAGTTGAAAAGGATACTTTACTAACTAAACATTTGCAACCACAAGTGAACAAAACATATTATGCTTCATGTAGACCAACTGTAATTATGCAAAATAAAATGTTTAACTCATAATTGCCATTGGTTTGAGATGGTTTTATTTTTCTGTACTTTTGTGGGATGTTCCTTAGTTATATATATATATTTGATTTCAGAGAGGAAGGGAGAGGGAGAGAGAGAGAGAGATAGAAACATCAATTATGAAAATCATTGATTAGCTGCCTTCTGTACGCCCCCTATTGGGGATCGAGCCTGAAACCAGGACATGTATCCTGACTAAGAATTGAACCCCTGACCAGGAATCAAACTGTGATCTCCTGGTTCATAGGTCGATGCTCAACAACTCTGCCACACCAGCCCAGTCCTTGGAGACATTTTAATCTAGAAACATAGCTTAGCTCAGTGGTTAAGAACACAAGGTATGTAATTTACTACTTGGTTTTGAATCTTGGCTTTATCAATTAATGATGTCCTAGAATAAGTTTAAACTTTTTGTGCCTCCATTTTCTCTGTTTTCTGAGGCACAACAACAGTATCAATTTTATGTGGGGGTGCAGAGAATTTTATTTGGTTCTTTAGAAATAATTCATTTGTGAATCAGCATTTTAATGTGTTAGAAATTCTTGATCAATGCTTTTACTTAAAGATACAGGATAAACCATTTTATAGGGCTTTTAACTACCTAATAATGTAATTTGTGATGCATTGTTTACCAGTTAATCCCCAAATTACTCTTAACTTTGAAGTTTTCTTTCAATAAAGGAAGATGCTTTGACCTCACCTGTCCAGTATGCTATTTTTTAAAAGGTGAGAGATGCCAATTATAAATGGATGTACTATTTCTCTGCTTAGCCTGATAGTTTTTATTTGTATTTATTACAGTTTTAAAAGAATTGAAAGCAAAATGTATAAAGCTTTCAAAATGGGTTCTTGTTCTTTATACTCTCCTCATTCCTGAAAAGAAATTTACATGCTTTTGTGAGTTTAAAATTTTGCCACAGTTTTCAAAAAATAATTTAAGCCAATATCCTAAAGTTTTATGAAATAAATCACTGTTCTTAAAATTATCTCCATTCCTGGAAAGACTATTTTATATTCCTGTAAATGAGTTTAAGGTTATTACTTGAAAATCTAGAAGGAATTAATAAGTGGGTTGAGGATGGCCATGGGTGATGCTACAAAAGGAGTCGTGTGTCTTACTTCCACCATCACATGTGAACTACTGTCACATCTTCCACTCTGCAACCGGTGGTACCACAGTGAGTCCCAGGGAGAAAGGCTTTTCCCATTTTTAACTCAACCTGATGAGCTAGTGGGTTTTCATCCAAGGCTAGGAGAAAGCATTTTGAGTATCAGTGTTTCTCAAAAAAACTTTTTCTTTGTTTCACAATATTTACAAAGTTGACATGGCATGACAATATCAGGAAGTCATAATTCTGGTCGGAGCATTCATTCATTTTTTTTAATGATTGGATTACAGACTATTGTGCCCCTTTCCTCATGCTGAATAATAATATTTCTGGTGCATTGTTAAATCATAGAAGTAAAATAAATTCTAAAATAAAGAAATTATTTTATGACTTGATAGCTAGTGATTAGGTGTCTACAGTAACACTGGTAAAAATCAGATCTTGATAACAAGCAATTTTAAAATAATTTCCCAAGTAAGATCAAGTGTAGTTGATTCTATGTGCACACTGTGCAGTAGTACTGTTAATAAAGGTGATAATGGGAGTGATGGTGTTGATTCTTTTATTAATGATATATAGTATTTGTATAACACTTAAGAGTTAGGCTATTTTAACACATGTTATCCAATTTTCTAAACAATCATAGGAGAATGTGTTTAGTTTTTATTTAGAAAACTAGAGGCCCGATCCATGAAATTCGTGCACAGGTAGGGTCCCTAGGCCTGGTCAGTGATCAGGGCCAATCTGTGGGGTGACCAGTGGGGCGATCAGGGGGCCACCCGCTCACCAACCCCACCCCCCTGTCGCTTCCCTCTGCGGGCCACCAGTGGGATGATCAGGGGGACCCTACTGGCACCCACCTTGGCTGGGGGCAGCTCCTGAGTTGAGCGTCTGCCCCCTGGTGGTCAGTGTGTGTCATAGCGACCGGTTGTTCTACCGGTCATTCCGCCATTCGGTCTATTTGCATATGAGGCTTTTATTATGTAGGATAATTGTGCCACGCCAGCATGACCAAGGGTGATCCTGAGTGGGGGGTGAAAGGATTAAGGAAAGACAGACAAGAGAATAATAGCTGGGTCTCGGTGGGACGCTGCCTCCCTGATGAGGAGACAATGACAGCGCCCACAAGCTGTGTCTTTATTTTATAGCAGATGCCACGAGGCAAAGTAGGGGTGTGATCACATTGTTTACAGCATTCTCGTGAGTTTCAACCTCACTCAACTACATGCACCCGAACTCTATCACAAGGCAGGTGGGGCTACGTATTTGGACCATAGGTTCAAGCTTACAACCACAGCCATTGGCTATGATTGTGTTGGGAGGGCCCTGACCTCCAGCTGGGACTTGCACGTGGCAATGAGAGGACCCTGTCCTTCCATTAGTCCGAGGCTTGAACCTGGCCAAAACACCGTAACCGTGCTCCACAGATAATAAATTATTGCTCAGAGAACATTAGTTATGTGCCTTATTCATGCAGGATACTTTTTGTCTCCATAAGGCTTCCATTTACTATTTAGGCCTATTATTCATAGTATGCTTAACACTTGATTATAGAAGACTATTGTAATTTGATTAGATAAGTGCTTCCTCAGCACTTTTTTTCTTCTCCCTTTCACATGAAAGGTTCTTAGTTACAGTACTTTGAAAAACTGGCCCGCATTATGTGACACTAGTTTCTCTTCATAAGCTCCACAATTAACTTGGGAAACCTTTCATTTTTTTCACTAATGTTACTGAGGAGATGAGGAGACCTCAGGTCTTGTCTTCTTGAAGGAAAGATTTCAATAAGGAGACAAAGTGTAGAAAAGCAAGCAAGAATTTATTGACAGCAGCAAAAACATACTTAGAACAATGAAACAAGGAAGGGCATAGAGGAAGCAAAAGAAGAGCCAAGCTAGGCTGCTTTGACTCCCTGAGAAGTCAGAGAAGAGGGAGAAAAGGGGGGCTTGGAGACAGGTTCAGGGGATTAGCCCAGGACATGCTGCTGCTGCCCATTGCTTCCCTAGTTGCAAGTCTCCTGGGGTCCCTTAGAGGTGGTGTGGGAGAAAAACAGATGGAAGGGGATGGGATGGGTGTGCTCCCTTGGGGGAGAACACATTGGGACCTTTGTTTTCAGGGGTTTTAAAGGCTGGGCATTTAGGAGAGTTCAATGGATCAATAGAATATTCATCTGCTTTATGCTGATGTAAAAAAAATGAGATTTATTCTCTTAATTTGTCTATCCTTGAGTGTGGATGGTAAATGGCACTTAATTGGACTTCTGTTATCTGTCTTCCTAAGTAGGGTGATTTAAGCTATTTACTCTGGTTGGGAACGAGAAGTGCAAACCATTTACTCTTAAGTGTCCTTGGTTTAGGGAAAATAGGATTTGCTAGGTAGCTGGAAACTGCTGTTTAACCACCTGTCTTAGTTTCCCTATTCTACTTGACCTGGAATTTTTCTAGCTTCTTGCTATTCTATAACACTAACATTATAAACTAAAGGCCAGGTGCATGAAATTCATGCATGGGAGAGTGCCCCTCAGCCCGGCCTGCACCCTCTTCAATATGGGACCCCTCGAGGGATGTCCTACTGCCCTTTTAGGCCCGATCCCACCGGCAGTTGGACATCCCTCTCACAATCTGGGATCTCTGGCTCCTAACTGCTCACCTGCCTGCCTGCCTAATCACCCCTAACCACTCACCTTCCTGCCTGATCACCCCTAACTGCCTCTGCTTGCCAGTCTGATGGCCTCATAACTGGTCCCCTCCCAGCCTGGCCACCCCCTAACTTCTCCCCTGCCAATCTGCCTGATCTCCCCTAAGTGGCCCCCTGCCGGCTTGGTCACTCCCTAACTGCTCCCCTGCCAGCCTGGCCACCCCCTAACTGGTCCCTTGCTGGCCAGCCTGATCACCCTCTAACTGCCCCCCTGCCAGCCTGGGTGAGAGGGTGCAGGCTAGGCTGAGGGACACTCCCCCTCTCCCCAGTACATGAATTTCATGCACTGGGCCTCTAGTATGATAAATAATATGGCAACATTAACAGTGGATTCTGAGTGTCATATTTTGTCCAGGTGTAGAATCTGAATTTTCTGTTATTGAATTTTAGTTCTGCACTTTGGTATAAATTTTTGCCTTCTGAGGGATATTGATTATCTCAGATATAACATGGATATTCTTCTTTATAATTAGAAAAAGTTCTCTTTTTTTCTTAATGGACAGAAAACTAATTTTCATGACATATTTCCATTCAGTCTCAGTAATGAATAACTTCCTGTAAACATTACATTTGAATTTCAAAAGCAATGAATAATGGTCTTTATATGGACTCTCAATCTATATATATAAAAGCCAAGTGACCAGAACAATGGAACAACAGGAACAACCAGAACGACCAGTCACTATGAAGCACACTGCAGTGGCCAACCAGCCAGATCAGGGCCTGGATCAGCCTCCCCCCCAAATTCCCATGCCCCCCATCTGCTCCTGTCCCCAGTCGGCTCCCCCCCCCTGACCGGGGGCAGGGCTGGCCAACCTCTCGCGGCCCACCCCCTCTGAAAGCCAGCTGCCCTCAGTCCCTGCAGCCAGCCAGCCCCGCCCCAATCAGCCCCAGGCCAGCCAAACCCCACCTGTGCATGAATTCGTGCACTGGGCCTCTAGTCTCTACATATAAGACAATTTTTCAAAAAAAAATCACAAACCAGAACATTAAAACAAACATTGTAGTTGTTTGATATAAAAACAATTTAATGTTTACTTATAAAATTTATGTCTTTGAATAATTATAAGAGGTATATCTTTTTTGTATATATTTCTTTATTGATTTCAGAGAGGAAGGGAGAGGGAGAGAGAGATAGAAACATCAATGATGAGAGAGAATCATTGATAGACTGTCTCCTGCATGCCCCCTACTGGGAATCAAGCCCACAACCTGGGCATGTGCCTTTGGCCGGAATTGATCCCAGGACCCTTCAGTCCACAGGCCGACACTTTAGCCACTGAGCCAAACCAGCTAGGGCTATAAGAGATATATTTTGACAGCTTATATAATATCTCCTTTATCTTAGTAAATAGTAGGGTGGTAAATAATATTCTGGCAAATGACTAAGCTCAATGTATATTCAGAGGTACATCATACTTCTGTTCAGGGCTCCCTGTTTTGTTTACTTTAACATGGAAAAATTCAATTCTTTCTAAATGTGAAATTCCAGGAACTAGACTAATGGACATCTGTTATTTGCTTTGCCTCAAAACAAAGGTTTTGAACATTAGTTTTGTTTTGTTTTTTTAAGCTTCAGAATTGAGACTATCTACTGACAGAGAATAACTTTAACTCTGGATAGTGTTTGAATTTCTTTCAAAAACATCACAATTAGACTCATATTCCTCTGGGCCCTCTCTGCAAGGGACATTATGAGGTGGTTACTCTGCTTAAAAACTCTTCCCTCTCCTTTTGACCTTGCTGCCTTCTATTCATTTTTAATTTAATGAGTGTCTCATTAAATCCCTATTTTGATTCTTATAACACTGTATTTCTCTCATTTGTAATGTCTACCATTGGTGAAATTTACCTTTATTTGTAATTAAATTTGTTAATATTTCTCTACCCTCACTACACTGGAAACTCCATGATGGAATGGACTATATCTGTTTTGTTGTTGTTGTTGTTTGTTTCTCTGTTTTACTATTTTATTCTGACCACTAGCACACTGACCTTAGAATTATAAATCTATAATAATAAAAGGGTAATATGCCAATTAGACCGGACATCCTTCTGGATGTCATTCTGGACGTCCTTCCAGATGAAGCCAGTGTCAGAGTGAAGCCTGGGTCTCGGGTGCCTGCTGGTGGCTAGAGCGAAGCATCCTGGGTCCCAAGTGCCTGCCAGTGGCCGGAACAAAGCCCGTGTCCTGGTTGCCTGCCGGCGGCTGGAGGAGGGAAGCCCAGGTCCCAGGCACCAGAGGGAGTCCAGTGCCAGAAGCAGGGGAAAGAAGGACTACTCTTGCATGAATTTTTATGCATCGGGCCTCTAGTATATAAATAAAACAGCTTGGTAGATGGATCAGTTATTTAATGGAAAGATCCTAGCCCTGTCCACTCTTTAACCATAATTATTCACATTCTTTCTATATACAAGTACAATCATCTTTTCCCTAAAATACATTCACCATATTCTGTTATGGCATCAGAATCAAATCAACCAGGATCTCATAATCTAAATCAGAACCAGGTCTGAATTAAGTTTCTTGGATACAGCTACTCAAGTATAGCTCCTCTTGATCTAGAGACCAGTGAACAAAAGGTCTGGTTATCTGCATCTTGCCTCCAACTCACACACACACACTCACACACACACACACACACACACACACACACACACACACTTGGAAGGGTAACCATTATAGACATTATCTTCAAAATGAGAGGAAAAGTGGCTCATATAAATAATTGTTCCATAGCAATTTTGAAATCCAGCTGGGCTCATGCTTTTTGTGTTTTGTAAAAATCTTTATTGTTGAGAGTATTACAGATATTTCCCCATTTTCACCCCATTGCCCCTCTCCACCCAGTTCCTGCCCCACCCCAGGCCTTCACCACCATGTTGTCTGTGTCCATATTTAATGCATATATGCGTATAAATTTTTTGGCTAATCTCTTCTTGCTCCCTACCCCCTTTCCCTCAGAGATTTGTCAGTCTGTTCCATGTTTCCATGCCTCTGTTTCTATTTTATTTATCCATTTATTTGTTCATTAGATTCCTTGTTCGTTTATTTTGATTTTTAGTTTCAATTGTTGATAGATATGTATTTATTGCCATTTTATTGTTCTTATTTTTCTTCTTCTTCTTCTCTCTTCTTCTTCTTCTTCTTCTTCTTCTTCTTCTTCTTCTTCTTCTTCTTCTTCTTCTTCTTCTTCAATACCCTTAAACATTTCATGTAATACTGATTTGGTGGTGATGAGCTCCTTTAGCTTTTTTATTGCCTGTGAAATTCTTTATCTGACCTTCAATTCTAAATAATAGCTTTGCTGAGTAGAGTAATGGTAAGGACCTTGGGTGCAGGTCCTTGCTATTCACCACTTTGAATATTTCTTGCCAGTCCTTTCTGGCCTGCAACATTTTTTTTGAGAAATCACCTGACAGTCAAATGGGTGCCCCTTATCATCAGTTAATTGCTTTTCTATTGCTGCTTTTAAGATTCTCTCTGTCTTTAACCTTTGACATTTTAATTATGATGTGTCTTGGTGTGGGCCTCTATGGGTTTCTCTTTTTTGGGACCCTCTGTGCTTCCTAAATTTATAAGTATTTTCTTTCACTAGGTAGAGGAGTTTTCAGTCATTGTTTCTTCATATAGGTTTTCAATATTTTACTCTCTCTTTTCTTCTTCTGGCACCTCCATAATGCTAAGTTTGGTATGCTTGAAGTTGTCCCGGAGGTTCCTTATATTACCTTAATATTTTTGGATTCTCTTTTCTTTTTGCTCTTCTGATTAGTTGTCTTATTGTTTCCTCATATTCCAAATCATTGGTTTGATTCTCAGAATGCTCTATTCTACTGTTGAATTCCTGTAAATTATTATTTATTTCATCTAGTATATGCTTAATTTCTGTCTGGTCTTTTCTCATGTTTTTGAAATTCTCACTAAGTCCCTTGAAGCGCTCATTAAGATCCTTGGACATCCTTATAGCCATTGTTTGAACTCTGTAAGTTTGTTTGCTTTTATTTCATTTAGTTTAGTGTTTTTCTTTTCTTTTTTTCTGGAGATTTTGTCTGTTCTTTCATTTGTGACATGTTTCTTTGTCTCTGCATTTTGGC
Source organism: Myotis brandtii (assembly GCF_000412655.1). Classification (NCBI taxonomy): domain Eukaryota; kingdom Metazoa; phylum Chordata; class Mammalia; order Chiroptera; family Vespertilionidae; genus Myotis; species Myotis brandtii. The sequence goes on from NW_005370512.1 coordinate 896,016, forward strand.
TGCTTCCCTGTGTTTGTTTCTATGTATTAGCTAGAGTGTCTATGTCTCCTGGAATTGGTAGAGTGGCCTTGTATAGTAGGTGTTCTGTAGGGCCCAGTGATTCAGCCTCTCCAGTCACCTGAGCTGGGCACTCTAGGTGCACCCCTGTGTGCACAATCTTCTTGTAGTTGAGCCTTGACTGCTCTTGGCATTACTACAGGAATTGACCTCCATGCCAATTGGCTGTGAGGACCAGCTCCAACTACAGTGGAAGAGCTGCTGTGCAGGAGACACCTGCATGGAGCAGGACTTGCTTCAGTGGAACTTTGGTGCTCACTGAGTCTACCCCTTGAGTGTGTTGCTTGTGAATGTGTAGAGTTGTAATCTGCTGTAGTCTGAAGCTGTCCACCAGGTTCACTCACTCTGGATTTTCCACAAGGTGCAAAGTCAGTCACTGCCTGGGGCCACCTGGCAGGATCTACAAAATGATCTGCAGATGGCTGCTACTTGTGTTTGGCTTGGAAGTACTCAGGTTAGGCCAAACTGTGAAGCAAGGCAGGCTCTGCTAGTGCCAGGTCTTGGGCCTCTTATTGATAGGTATGGGACAGGCTATTGCCAGCTGCTTCTTCTTTGAGAGAATTTAGGGAAGTCTGAAGCCTGAACCAGGATAGGCCATTCGTATGGAAAGCCACTGCAAACAGCTTGGGTAGAGCTGCAAATTGGATGGGGCAGGATCTCAGGGAATCATGAAGGTGGAGCAAATCGTGTGAGCCAGGCTGATGGAAACTCAGTTATAGCTGCCAGTCAGCTCTGTGATGTGAGGGGGAGACAGGGTGTCTCAGAATAGGAACAATAACCATGTGAAGACCCCTGTCTGGGAGACAGCTGCCCCCAAGTTCTTGCTCTGATGCCAGACAGTCCAGTTCTTTCTCGTAGATCTCTGGATGCCCCTTAAGCCACTGCCCCAGCACTGGAGCTCAGTGTAAGTTTGTGTGCCAGCAGTCTGTGTCACTCATTCACAATCTCCACTGGTTTTTTACAGCCTGACATTACAGGGACTTCTCTTCCCAGCTCTGGAACCCTGGACTGGGGGCTGGTATGGGGCTGGGACATCTTGCTTCTCACAGAAGGCCTTCACAGCTGAGATATCCCACTTGATTAAAAAGATGCCACACAAATCTTAGCTATGGTAAATTGCGCTGCTTGGAAACAGCCTAAATGCCCATCAGCAGATGAGTGGATTAAAAAACTGTGGTACATCTACTCAATGGAATATGAAGCTGTGGTAAAAAAGAAGGAATTCTTACTATTTGCAACAGCATGGATGGAACTGGAGAGCATTATGCTAAGCAAAATAAGCCAGTCAGAGAAAGATAAACATCACATGATCTCACTCATTTGTGGAATATAATGAACAACATAAACTGATGAACAAAAACAGATACAGAGACAGAGAAGCATCGGTCAGACAGTCAAACCTCAGAGGGAAGGCAGTGGAGGGTGGGGATAAGAAGGAGAGATCAACCAAAGGACTTGTATGCATGCATATAAGCCTAACCAATGGACACAGACACCAGGGGGGTGAGGGCATGAGTGGGGGGTGGGGGAGCAATGGGTGGATAAGGACACATATGTAATAACTTAATCAATAAAGAAAAAAAATTAAAAAAACAACACCCATGCTACACATGGTTGTCAGACCAGCCCATTCCATGCTTCTACTCCTCCTACCAGTCTCAATATGGTTTCTTCTTTACTTCTCTAGTTTTAAGACTTCTGTTCAGCTAGATTTCAGGCTTTTCTTAATGATGGTTATTCTGTATTTTAGTTGTAATTTTAATGTGGTTGTGGGAGGCAGTGAGTATCAGCATTTACCTACGCTGCCATCTTCCAGCTGGGCTCATATTGTTGTCAGATCCTCTATTTCAAAGGCAGGGAATGTTTCTTGATTAGAGTTCACTTATTTTCTTTTAAGTAGTTTCCTACACCATTATTCTCTTCTGTTCTTAGTTCTTCCCCCTCTAAGCTCTGGGCTGTCTGAATGTATTTTTTGTTTAATAAGAAATTGCCCATGTTTGCAATCAAATAGCCTTCTCACCTTGCTTCCTGCCCACAGAAAGTTCAGAGCCCAGATGCCACTTTTATTTTGAAGTGTTTTTCTTCAATGTTTTTACTATGCTTTTAAAAGTCTCTTAAAAAGTTTTGTGCTAGACTGAATATGTCCACACTGTTATACTCTTATATAAGTAAGCCACACCCACCTTTCTTTTTTATATAGTCATGTTCTACTTTGGATGGCTCATCAGAATGCTGAGGAACAATTTCCTTAAGATTCTTAGCCTTTGTACTGTGAGGAGTCTGCTAGGTACTGCTGTATATTATTTTCAGATCTTAACAAATGGTCTTACAGTCACACCCTTGATTCTTTATTCTGAAGACTTTTTTTTTACCAAGAAAATATTTTGCTGGCTGTAGAGAGAAAAGGTGAGAAATAGTTTTATTTATCAACCTAAAAAGTCTTGACCCTCCATATTTCCAAACTGCATAGTCATTTTGGGGGCTCCTATATCCCTGGAAGTGTTTGTAGGCAGTTAGACAGACATGAGCAGAGCAAGAGCAATGGGCTTGTTACAGAAGATCACCAGGATGGAAATCCCCAGGTACCTAGCAAGGGACAATCAATTGTAGGGTGGGACCTTGCTCCAGCATGACTTTTCCTCCACTAACATATTGCTGGTCCTGTGGTTTGGACCCCCTGACCTTTCCTTCCTAGAGATAACATCTTTCCCTCAGTATATTTCAGCTCCAGTCCCAGATTAAACAATAAAACCAGCCATGGCCTTTCCCTTTCCCTTTCCCTTCTCCTTCCACCTCTCCATTCCAGGCATGTTCCATCAGCTTCCTCACTCCTAAGCTCCAAAGGCCATTCCTTCACCTCTATAACTTGTTTCATATGTCCATTTCTTCTAGGAATTACTTCTTCCACCTCTGTGATTTTACCAAATAAATGTTCTCTTACAGTTTGGATCTTGGTTCTGAATTTTTTCCTAGCCAGAACCCAAGTACCAAGGTTGCTGAACTCAGGTTTGAAGTCTGACCCCATGGGTCAAACACCTGGTGGTGTTTCCGCCACTTTCAACTGAAGTATTTTGTTATACAAAGCTAGAAGCACCAACTGCTAAGCTGACCACTCTGTTGAAAGTTCTCCAGATCTGCAAGTTTTTATGCATATTTTTTTTTTACCATCTACACTAATAAAAGAGAAACATGGTAATTGGCGTACGACCGCTACCCTTTTCATTGGCTAATCAGTGAGTATATGCAAATTAACTGTCAGCCAAGATGGCAGCCGGCAGCCAGGCACTGAAGCGAGCAGGGAGGCTTGCTTGCTGCAGACTCCAACGTTCACCGCCTCACTTGCCGGCCTCTCAGTTGCAACTCTAAGCAACTATATACTATGTTGCAAATAAGAAGCTAAACAAAACCCCAGAAAAGGGCTTCCATTCAGCCGGGCTCGGACCGCAACATTGTATCTATGTTTTCAGCAGCGAGGCCCCAGAGCTAAAGCTGGCCCAAAAAAAAAAAAAAAAAAAGAGAAGAAAACAAGGAGCGGTTGGAAGCTTTAGTCACTCGCCAGCCGGAAAACAGCCCTCAGCCCCTCACCCAGACTGGCCAGGCACCCCAGTGGGGACCCCCACCCTGATCCAGGACACCCTTCAGGGCAAACCAGCCAGCCCCTACCCATGCACCAGGCCTCTATCCTATATAGTAAAAGGGTAATATGCCTCCCAGCACCGGGATCAGCGGAGCAGCGAGGCTCCCGGCACCGGGATCAGCATGACAGGGGGCAGCGCCCAAACCCCCTGATCGCCCTGCGGCTCTGTGTGTGACAGGGGGCGGGGCCACAACCTCCCTATCCGCCCTACTCTGTTCGTGACAGGGGAAGGCACCCCAACCCCCTGATCAGCCCTCCTCTGTGCCTGATAGGGGGGAGCTCCCCAATCCCCTGATTGCCCTGCGGCTCTGTGTGTGACAGGGGGCGGGGCCACAACCTCCCTATCCGCCCTACTCTGTTCGTGACAGGGGAAGGCACCCCAACCCCCTGATCAGCCCTCCTCTGTGCCTGATAGGGGGGAGCTCCCCAATCCCCTGATTGCCCTGCGGCTCTGTGTGTGACAGGGGGCGGGGCCACAACCTCCCTATCCGCCCTACTCTGTTCGTGACAGGGGAAGGCACCCCAACCCCCTGATCAGCCCTCCTCTGTGCCTGATAGGGGGGAGCTCCCCAATCCCCTGATTGCCCTGCGGCTCTGTGTGTGACAGGGGGCGGGGCCACAACCTCCCTATCCGCCCTACTCTGTTCGTGACAGGGGAAGGCACCCCAACCCCCTGATCAGCCCTCCTCTGTGCCTGATAGGGGGGAGCTCCCCAATCCCCTGATTGCCCTGCGGCTCTGTGTGTGACAGGGGGCGGGGCCACAACCTCCCTATCCGCCCTACTCTGTTCGTGACAGGGGACCTCTAGTACTTACTATAAGTGATGATTTTGCAAATTGTTCAGTGTCCATGTGGTATCAATTTTCTCACTGCTTTCCTCTCTACAAACAGTTTCCTTGCTACTTTCCCAGTCTTCACCCATTATCCCATCTACAAATACCAATGCCACAGGTTTTAGATTTTTGCTATGGTAGTATATTTTTTGGTACCAAGTTTTTAAATCAGTTTTGTATTGATAAATTTTTAATACAAATTTTATATATGAAATGTTATATATAAACTAGAGGCCCAGTGCACAAAATTTGTACATGGGTGTGGGTGGGTATGTCCCTCAGCCCAGCCTGCACCCTCTCAAATCTGGGACCCTTCAAGGGATATCCGACTTCCCACTGGGATCAGGCCTAAACGGGCAGTCAGACATACCTCTCACAACCCAGGACTACTGGCTCCCAACTGCTTGCCTGCCTGCCTGCCTTATTGCCCCTAACTGCTTCTTTCTGCCAGCATGATCGATGCCTAACTGCTCCCCTGCCGGCCCAATTGCCCCTAACTGCCCTCCCCTGCCGGCCATCTTGTGTCCACATGGGGGCGGCCATCTTGGGTGTTGGAGTGATGGTCAATTTGCATATTACCTCTTTATTAGATAGGATTTTTATACAACACCATTATATTTGCTCACAATTCTATGGGGGTAACAATTTGTGATAGGCTTATTGGACAGTTCTCCTGTTAGTCTTGCCAGGGATAACTCATATGGTTGCATTCATCTTGCAGGTCAACTGGGAATGGATAGTCTATAGCTTCACTCATGTGTCTGTCAGTTGGTACTCTCTCCCCATGTGCTATATTATCCTCAAGGAGCCTGATTTATACTTCTTTACATGGTGGTATCAGTGTTCCAAGAGGGCAAGAGCAGAATATTCAAGAACTCTGGAGTCCTACACTCAGAAACTGTAAAATGTTACTTCTGCCAGTCTGTTGGCCAGAGTAAGCCTCTGGCTACTTGTAATTCAAGAATAGGAAAATGAAATGTCTGTGTTGATGAGAAGAGCAAGAAAATCAAAGTGCAAAGGGATATGTGCCCAGGTTTGGGAAGGATTTTTGCATCCATATAGGGTTCTGTCAGGAAAGCAGAGACATTGAGAATGCCATGGGATATGTAATTTATGATAGGAATTACACTGTGCACAAATGTGTAAGAGCTGGGGAAGTGATGATTTGAAACAGAGAGCTGGAGGAGTGCCATAGGAAAATTCACTCTCCAATCACCCTGAAATGTGGGCTCAGTGACAAGTCATGGCATATAAGAGAAACTGAGGGACCAAGTACAGCCAACCACTGAAGTGGAATAGCAAGGGGAACTTTCAGAAGCACCTATAGAAATGTGGCCTCTTGGGTCAAATATATGGTCATGAGCAGGAAACAGCTGTTGGTCAACAGGGTCAGAAGAGCTACCCTCATTGCAGAGAAGAATGAGGACAAACTATATCCTGCTGAGCACCTTTGTATTTCACCATCACTATCACCGGCCATAAAAAGACTTTCAAAAAGTAGTGGGTATTGCTCTGGGGCCTGCTCGGCCTCCTTATCCCCACCCTGCCCAGTGATCACTGCTGCCCTCCACTGCAAGGGGTGACCTGGGCCCAGTGGCCCAGGTGGCATATCCAAGTGGACTGACTTTCCCACTTCAAGCTGAAATATTTTATATTTTAGTACTGTTAATGGTGCCCCCCTGCTATTTGAACAAGAGATCTGTTATGGGCTGAATTATATTCCCCAACATTTATCTTGAAGCCCTGACACCCACTATCCGAGATTGTAACTGTATTTGGAGATAACATCTTTAAAAAGGTGATTAAGTTAAAAGTGGTTGTTAGGCTGGGCCCTAATCCAATAGGACTTGTGTCTTTATAAGAAGAGGAAATTGGACACACAAAGAGACATCAAGGATGCACAGACACAGAGGAAAGACTGTGAGGATACAGCGGAAAGGAAGCCACCTGAAAGTGAATGCTGCTGGCACCTTGATCTTGAACTTCCAGTAACCAGAATTATGAGAAAACAAATTCCTATTGTTTAAGTCGCCAGTCTGTGGTACCTTGTTATGGCCCTAATGAACAAATACCGGGCCCCACATTTTCATTTTTTGTTATGCACTGGTTCTTGAAAGTTATGTAGCTAGCTCTGATTTTTTAAATGGATAAGTTGACTCTACTTTGGGTGATTTTAACCTAAAATTATATAGGGAAGGAGATTCTAGAAAACATTATTCCCAGTTTATTCAAGTTGACAACCCAGCATAGGAAAACATAAACATTCCTAGAAAAGCAAATGCATGCTATTCCATGCCCTGGCAACATTTGTGGAATGCAGATTGTGTACTTAATACTTCCCTGGGCACAGAAGCATGTACACAAGCAGACATAGGTGCCCTGGTTCTGCTGAAATGAATTGCTGCTTACCAATGCCTCTTCATGGTGTAGAATTTGGCAGACAACCTGAACACTGTCATAGGTGTTTTTAATTAAGATTGAATTTTGACATTTCCATTATCAAATAAATGGAAGAAAATTTCTGTGCTCTAAAACCATGATCCTTCCAAACATATACAGGATTTGACATGTGTGCTCCTTATCAGTAGGTTATGAAGCCAGAATATATGAAGCATCCATGACATACCAGCTAATAATACATATTCATCCTGTCTTTATTGTTAACCTTTGCTTCAGTGCACTCACACCAAGATTGCATGTTCTATAGCTGTGTTTAAACAGTTTTTTAATTTCAGTTGTTGCTGGAAGCACTGTATTGGAAATTAGACATTTTTAGTACTTCATTTATTATTGATTTACTCATCTGTCTTGTATATAGATGCCGTGTCACTGCAGTATGGACTCCTAGTTCTGGATGTAAATGCCAATGTTTGGAGGGTGCTTGTTGGCAGCGTAAAGTCCTAGAATTGGCCATGCCAGCATTAGTGCCTGGTGGCCTTTGGCTTTCTGGTTTTCAGTACATGGGATAAGAGAGAAGAGTAATACTCTGATTTTTTGACTGAAATTTCTGAAAATAGTTAATTCAAATAGACCACAGGCTTCAATTTCCCATGGGAACAGCATAGTTTAGCTTTGATATTTATTTAAGTGATGCTCTTGCAGCCTTCCAGTAAATGCCTAAGCCTTCTTCTAAGTTATGCAATTAATAGGAAAACAAATAAGCATTTGACTTCTTAAGATACTTACAGATCCTCAAAACATTTCAAAAATCTGTTATTTAAAACTCCCTGGTTTTAAAAACATAATTTCCACAGGTCTTTCCCTAGTGTACAATACCAACCAGATAAATGGTTTAATGATATATATTTTAAATATTAAGTATTGAACAAAGTTGAACTATTATCCCAGAGGATTCTGATTCCCCAGACAATTCCATAGGCCTTACTTTTTTCACCATATCATAGGATATAAAAGGAATTGCATCCTAAAGTCTTAATAATTAATATTAGTATTGAAATCAAGTCCCGACTGAAGCTAAAATACAAAATATTTCCATTATGGAAGCAGAAAACTTTGAAAAGCTTCTGAAAAGGGAACCCTGATCTTTGTTTTCGTTTTCATACTGTTTCAAAATCCAGCACGAATAAATGTGGCCATATCAAGTGACACCCCTGCCACTGGTGGTGCATCACATATTTACATTTAACCACAATTTGTGAGTCACTATTTTGGGTTAGCCTACTGATAAGCATTGTAATATGAAGCCCACTGGATTTAGCATTTAGTGTAATTCACCATCTGACTTATTCATTTGTTTATTAAATCAAACTTTTCAAAGAAAGTCTGAACTTTATAGGGGGATACATTTTTCCTTCAAGATTGTGAGTTTGGAAGCTCTTAACAATGAGCTCCCCTGGGTGTATAAATTCTGAGAGAAAATCCATAATAATTTGGAACATTATAAAGCATTATAATTTTTAAAGCAGAGATAATCATTAGCTTTTTCTTCTTATTTTCTTTCTAAGAAGTATATAATTGAGGATATTAACAATAAAGAACATTGAATTCTTTTAAATATTTATTTAATAATCACAGATGGGAGACAGCTAGAGTTTCTCTGGTCACCTGTCACATCCTCTTCTCCAATTCTGCTTTTATATTTTTATAATTCTCAAACTATTCCTTCAGAGTCTGCCTCAATATCCATTTTCTCAGCAGATGGCCCCTAAGCATTCCCGGCTACATTGCCTTTTATCCTCTCCAAACATACAAAACTTGCCAATTAGGCCATCAACAATTGGTATGGAGCATGTCTGCTCTCCCCAGGAAAAAAAAGACCAGGGACAGAGTCCACAGCATTTCTGCTTTGTTGTTCTCAGTGTCTGAAATAGTGTTGGTTGAACCATAGGTGATGAATACAAGAATCTCCAAAATATCCAAACAGACTTTATTTGGCAGAGGCAAGAGCTGTCCCTGACCACAGTTCTGAGGTTGGATATAACTTCCTGCTTAGTGGTATTAGTTTCCAGGTGGCACGGTTTGCAGGATGGAAAAACTGTCACAGCTGAATCACGGAGGGCTTTATGCTTGCTCAAGGGACTTGGGGATTCAAAAGGAAGTAAGAACCTATGTTGGAGACAAAGGTAGACATTACTGACAGTAGTAATATAGCAAATGATACTTGTTATTTGTTAATCCTGTACAATTAACTCTGACATGGGGAAAATATGGTTTGCAGGGCTATAATGTAATCACAACATATCCCAGGAAATCATGTAGGATTTAACAGCAGGTGTGAAATTAACCAATGCTATTTTCACAAATGCTATAATTAACCCAGATTTCCAGGAAGGGGTCTTTAAGGTTCTGTAGAATTCTCTGTAGTCGTTTATCTTTATGCATTTGCTCCTAAAATGAGGGGTGTGCCCTCAAATAGGTTTTCTCCATGAGTTTTGACCTGCTCATAATTCTAAGCAAAGAGGTAAAATGTCAGAACCATGTTTGTTCATCTACAGTTATTCCTCTTTTCTTCCCTGTGTTTTTAAAATGTGTGTTGCGGGTTTCTGTTAATGTTTAATTTTGCTTCCAGTAAAAACATTCTCTATATTTGGCTTTGTTGTATTTGCCACTGAAGAATGCAGAATTTATTATTATGTGCTTAAAGCAATCATTTAACACTGACATTTTAAGTATGACAATAATCCAAGTAATTGTCACCCATTTAGTTAACTGAAAATATCGTTATTTCCTGAGACAACTAATTATAATTCAGTGTTACTATATTTTAATTGTAGATATGTTTGCTTTTGTGTTTATTTTGATTTAGGCTGTCTTCAAGGACATCCCTAGCCTCAAATTTGGCAATCTGCCCTTATTCTCCCTCTGCTGCTTTCTGAAAATAAACAAAAACACTGCAGTAGCAATATTGAAGGAAAACAAGAAGGTTTTTATTTTCACAAGCTTTGCTCATGACTTCAGGATGCTGGATAACGTGTTGTTTTTAAAACAATCTGATGAGCTGCTATATAAATGGGGATAAATTCCCAAACATACTCAAAGATACTAGAAGATGAGTTCAGATATCTCAGGTACTATTCTTCTGTGTAGATCTTCACAGTGGTAGAAATAAGGTCTTGCTCTTTTGGTTTCATTGACTTGGGTTCAAGTTCCCAGTATGGCTTTTATCCCACTTGGTCTTGTATTATGATTTGCTTTACATTGGGATTATTGCACTGGCCCCTCATTTTGAAAATCTCCTAAATTCAGGGCATTTATGATTTCCTAATTCATCTTTCCATTTAGAGCTAATTTAGAAAGAAGTTAAGTCTTTCATTCACTTTTATCACGCCATTTAATACACCGAAGTCCAAACTTACCTACTGAGTGTTTTTTTGTTGTTGTTGTTGGTGTAGTTGTTTACCAAGTTGGACCTAATAATTAGTGTCATAGTTGTAAGGAATAGCACTACAGGAAATGTTACATTCCACATAGTAACATATTTTATGCTGTTTCTTTTCTAAGCTTATTGTGTGTACATGTCTGTGATTGCATTCAAGGAGATGTGATTCTAGTGCTGTGAATTGTTTCAGAACACACACACACACACACACACACACACACACACACACACACATGCTTAGCTGGGAAAATGTTGTGTGGGGAATCTCATGGCAACTACTCTAATGACAATTGCTGCTCATGATATGTTCAGTGTGGGCATTTAATGATTATTCTGTCGCCTACAAAAATATACAAACGTGTAGCAGCAACCACAATGCCAACACCTAAATCAATATATAATTTAATTATTTTCTTTCATCTGTTATTCAACTGAAAAATGATACTGAATATTTAAAACAAAACTAGCAAAAACTTAGGTTGTTTTGATTTCATGGCTTTTCATGACTTTGGTGACATAGTCAAGGCAAACATAATGATGGCATTTCTTAATTTATTTTAATTTTGTTTATTTAATATATTTTTATCTAATATCAATTGCTATTCTAGGTTTTGCAAGCTCTTACAAATTAAATGTACTAAGTTATCAGTATCAGTAAAAGATAATTTAAACATAAATAAGTTAAAAATGTAAAGCCAAATACCGTGGTCTACACAATGAGGAGTTTATTTTTTTCACATAACAAGGAGTAGGTAAGAAGGCAGATGATGGTATTGATTCAGCAGCTTAGCTCTGGAAGGATTCTGGCTCAGCTTCTCTGTGATTCTCTCTCTTTACCCCTCACAATTTCAAGAGCTCCAAATACCAAAGTCACATTCAAAGGCAGGAAGAAGGTCCAGTTAGGAGTGAGCTTCCTCCTCCTTTATCTTCTACCAGGGAGATTATTAGCATGCTCAGAATTTTTTGGGCATCCTTCCCCTTGCTTCTCATTGATGAGAACTGAGTCAGATAGCCAGCCACTCAGTTGCAAAAGGGAGCTGGGGAAGAGACCATGTAGGTTTTTCTTGCTTCTGTAGTTGCAGGTGGGCAGGAGAGAGATTGGAAAGTACTTCTGGGTAGCCAACTAATCATTGCTTCATGGTCCATGTAAACCTTGGAATTATTTTAATGAGCTGTTTTTGTTGAATTACAGAAAAAAATTTCCCCTCAACCCTCAAACATGGCAAATGTTGAATTCATAGTAAGATTTATATTAAGTTTCTTTGGTCAAAATGACAACATGTTAATATAAATTTGCTCAAATAAAAAGGAAAAGTAGCAGTGGATAGTGGTGGAAGATAAAGAATAGAACTGACCTACTGGCCTCAGGGATGATTTGACCCAGAGACTCAATCATTCTCTCTAGAATGCTTTTCCCCATTGTCATAATCTGACATGGAACCATAGCTCATTCCATCTTATTCAGGTCTCATCGAATGCCACCTCCACACAAGTGGCCTTCCATATTCACCCAATACTCGCATTCTATATGATTATCTACCCTACTTTGATCTTTTCATAGCACAGTTTCTGATTATGATCTTAATTTTTAAAGTAAGCTGCATGAACAGATGACTTATATTGCCATGGTACCATGGATGTATTGAAATCCCTCCCTGAACATAGGGGAAGAGTTCCTTGACTACCAGCTAATGGAAGAGAAAAAAGGCCAAGCATAGTTCAGTGATGATAGGTATAAGCAGTAAGTGGATTGCTGCTGTATTACAACTAACTCAGGAATACCCTGCTAGATAGTAAGCAGGGAAAATTCTCCAGTGGGTAGAGTCTATCCTGGTGCAACTAGTTATCACCTTTTCCTTAAAAGTGACATGACCCAAGTATATATACTCAAAGTGGAGACAAATGTCCTATCTGATTGGACAGGGTCCTAAAAGGGAAAAGATGAGAAAATATGAATGAAGACTTTTGGTGATTTACCTTTGAGTAGATACAAAGTGTGAAGATTTTTGTATTGCATGGTAATACCCATAAGTAACATCCATCCTGCAAGAGGCACTAAACAAACAAGTAGACCAAACTCAGATGTTTTACATCAGCCAGTCTCTATTATTGACCTCCTTAGTGCTGGCACAATGGGGTCATGAGCCAAACAGACATGTGGAAGATTTGGAAGTTATACATTGGTCTAACTAATTCAGCATCCATTCATCATGACTTAAAATGATTGCTGCCAAATGTCCAACCTGCCCTCAATAGAAATCCTGCCCTTGACACAGCACCACCCCCCAAGGAAACCAACAAACCACTGGTGGCAAGTTGACTATATAGGACTCTTTTCTCCTTGGAAGAGGCAGTATTTGAATCAACACATTTTCCAAATTTTTACTTGTAAAATTATATATATATAGTAGCAGTGGATAGTGGTGGAAGATAAAGAATAGAACTGACCTACTGGCCTCAGGGATGATTTGACCCAGAGACTCAATCATTCTCTCTAGAATGCTTTTCCCCATTGTCATAATCTGACATGGAACCATAGCTCATTCCATCTTATTCAGGTCTCATCGAATGCCACCTCCACACAAGTGGCCTTCCATATTCACCCAATACTCGCATTCTATATGATTATCTACCCTACTTTGATCTTTTCATAGCACAGTTTCTGATTATGATCTTAATTTTTAAAGTAAGCTGCATGAACAGATGACTTATATTGCCATGGTACCATGGATGTATTGAAATCCCTCCCTGAACATAGGGGAAGAGTTCCTTGACTACCAGCTAATGGAAGAGAAAAAAGGCCAAGCACATAGTTCAGATGATAGGTATAAGCAGTAAGTGGATTGCTGCTGTATTACAACTAACTCAGGAGCACCCTGCTAGATAGTGAGCAGGGAAAATTCTCCAGTGGGTAGAGTCCATCCTGGTGCAACTAGCTTTCACCTTTTCCTTAAAAGTGACATGACCCAAGTATATATACTCAAAGTGGAGACAAATGTCCTATCTGATTGGACAGGGTCCTAAAAGGGAAAAGATGAGAAAATATGAATGAAGACTTTTGGTGATTTACCTTTGAGTAGATACAAAGTGTGAAGATTTTTGTATTGCATGGTAATACCCATAAGTAACATCCATCCTGCAAGAGGCACTAAACAAACAAGTAGACCAAACTCAGATGTTTTACATCAGCCAGTCTCTATTATTGACCTCCTTAGTGCTGGCACAATGGGGTCATGAGCCAAACAGACATGTGGAAGATTTGGAAGTTATACATTGGTCTAACTAATTCAGCATCCATTCACCATGACTTAAATGATTGCTGCCAAATGTCCAACCTGCCATCAATAGAAATCCTGCCCTTGACACAGCACCATCCCCCAAGGAAACCAACCAACCACTGGTGGCAAGTTGACTATATAGGACTCTTTTCTCCTTGGAAGAGGCAGTATTGGAATCAACACATTTTCCAATTTTTTACTTGTAAAATTATATATATATTTGCTTTCATTGCCAATTGAGTATGGCGACTGCCCAACCATCCGACCAGTAGCTATGACATGCAATGACCACCAGGGGGAAGATGCTCAATGCAGGAGCTGCTGAGCTGTGGTGACTTGGCAGTGGCGGTTCTCGGGTGAGAACCTGAGAACCACCCTCTCGCAATCTGGGACCCCTCAAGGGATGTCAGAGAGCTGGATTCTGCCTGATCCCTGCAGGCCAGGCCAAGGTGGTCCCACCTGCTGGAGGGACCCCACTCACTCCACAAATGCCCTACAAGCTACAGCACCACCCCAGGTGTGGCTGTCCAGAGAGGGACCACCGGAGGTTGGCTCCAGGTTGTGTCTGGCCGGTCTCGCCAAGTCCTGCCCCACCAGCCAACTTCTAATTAATTTCCTTTCAATGTGCACAAATTTGTGCACCGGCTCACTAATATATACATACTAGAGTCTCAGTGTATGAAATTCGTGCACTGGTAGGGTCCCTAGTAGCTGCCGGCTGGATTCTCCCTCCCTTCCCCCGGCCAGCCCCGGCACCTGTTTGAACTCCCAGTAGAGGGGACAATTTGCAAACTACAATTTTATTATATAAGATATATTGATTTCAGAGAGGAAAGGAGAGGGAAAGAGAAACATCAATGGTGAGAGAGAATCATTGATTGGCTACCTCCTGCAAGTCCCAGCCTGAAATCTGGATATATGCCCTGACCAGGAATCAAACCATGACTTTCTGATTCATAGGTCAATGCTCAACCACTGAGTCACACTGGCTGGGCTATAGGGTGTTTGTTAACCTAGAATGTGGAGCAACATTGCTTAGAACAAGGGATTCACTCTACTGCAAAGAAGATGTAGTTATGAGCACATGCTCCATTAATCCTAACACATTCTCCACTATCCAGATGTTTCTAATCTGATAGACTGGTGAAATATTCTCTTAGAAGTATAGTTGAGATGCCAGTTTGAAAATGTTATCCTGTAAGGTTAGGGCTCCATTGCTTCACGATGGAGGATATACCCTAAATCAATGGCCATGACGTGGGGTGTCCCAGTACGTAGAATAATTGGGAACCAAGAACTGAACTGAAAATGACCTCACAATTACTCCTAGTGGCCCACTTGGAAGATTTTGGTTTCCTGACTTAACAATTCTAGACTTTATAATCCTGGAGGCCCTGGTTTCCAGAAGAGAGTGTTTTCACTAGGGAAATCAGACTTTTTGTGCATAGAGGCCAGCAAGCAAGGAAAGGAGTCACCACAACTGGCAGGATGGGAAGAGGAGCTGCTGCTACAAATAGGTTTGAGTTTCAGGGAACCTGAGAACTGCCCTCTCGCAATCTGGGACCCCTCAAGGGATGTCAGAGAGCCGGTTTCTGCCTGATCCCTGTAGGCCAGGCCAAGATGGTCCCACCTGCTATAGGGACCCCACTCTCTCCACAAATGCCCTACAAGCTATGGCACCACCCCAGGTGTGGCTAGCCAGAGAAGGACCACCGGAGGTTGGCTCCAGGGTGTGTCTGGCTCATCTCACCAAGTCCTGCCCCACCAGTCAACTTCTAATTAATTTCCTTTCAATGTGCACAAATTTGTGCACCGGCTCACTAATATATACATACTAGAGGCCCAGTGCATGAAATTCATGCACTGGTAGGGTCCCTAGCAGCTGCCGGCTGGGTTCTCCCTCCCTTCCCCGGTTATGGTAGAGAAGGGTGATACAGAGATTAAATTATAACCTTGAGATCAGCAAAGTCTTTTGCATGTTGTTATCATTTTGTTTGTTTGTTTCAGGATGATATCCTGGAATTATTATAGCAGTTGTAGCTTTCCTGTAATGCTTTCATAATATTGTTTAAAAACTCCCTTTTAACAATATGCAGGCAAATCATTTATAAGATTGTCATTTCAATATAACTTTGAATATATCAAAATATTTATAGAAATGGGCCATTATTTAAATGTTGTATAAGATATTTATAATTTTTAAATTAATGTAGTAAATATTTTCTAAAGGTTCTTTATAAATAGTAAGTTCACAACAAATAGGTCAGTTTCTCTTTATATCTCTCTTCTATTTCTGACATTCGAGTTTTACCAGGTGCATGAACTATGATTACTTTGGAAATATGGATCAAAGGTTAGATATTTCCCCCAGGGGAAATGCTTAGCTAAATTAGACATCGTGGAAGGTCAATTTCCAGAAACATCCAGTAGTATTTGGCCATTTGTAGATGTTTGAATATGTGCACACACATACATGAATTGATACAGAGACTCAAAAATTATTCAGAAAGAATTTAATTAGCTCTTTAATTTCTAGATTTCCTCAGAGCTATCAACACAAATTACTTTTTATAATAGGTGGCTAAATAAAACAACTCAGGATTAAATTGGAAAGAAAAAGACTTAATATATTATGTATTTTGTTGTACTAAGTTATCAGACTATATGTCCCTCCATTTTTTACTCTTTATTTTGAAGTTTTAAAATAAGTATGGATTAATAATCACTAAAACTTCTCTTGACATAATTGGAAGGATTTAAACTTTATTTGTAACAGCAAGAACACTTCTCTGTAAGCAACGAGGGAGAAGAGACTGAAAGTCAGATTACTTAGTCAGAAAAATACTATTATTATTGATAATAAAATAAATAATTATATTAGTTTATCTTAATTGGACACTTATTATGAGACTATTATTACATTATCTTTTTTATTTTTCTCTGAACATCTGGAATAGATATTACCTTTTTTAAAAGCATATAATTTTATTTATTTTTAAAGATAGAGGAAGAGAGAGGAATAGAAATAGAAACATAAATTGGCTGTCCCTTACTGGGGATCGAACCAGGCATGTGCCCTACAGGGAATTGAACCAGTGACCTCTTGGTTCATGGGTTGATGCTCAACCACTGAGCCACATCAGCAGGGCTGAAATGGGTATATCTTTTAAGCATAGATATCTTATAGGCATTACCTTATTTTGGAGAGATTAAGTACTTTACTCAGGTTCACACAAGCATGTTGTTATAGAGATGAAATTCAAACAAAGTCCATAATTTAAAAACTTATACTTTAAAAATGATACTA
>NW_005370512.1:913058-922134 GCF_000412655.1 Myotis brandtii
AACCAGGTTATAATGTCATATAATAATGATAAAAAACATATTCTTTATGCTATGTGCATTTTTCAATTCAATTTGATTTGATTCAATTCAGTTGAACCAAATCTTATTGAACACTAATAAGACCTACTTATTGCTCCAGACACCTGACAAGATGACAGTGATAACACCCTTAGCTTTCTTGTCAACATTTTGTCATTATTTTTTTCCTAACTTGTCCTCATCTTCATTTTTTCATCTTTATAGTTGAGAGTATTACAGATGTCCCCATCTTTCCCTCATTGTTCCCTCCACCTAGTTCCCACCCCAACCCAGGCCTTCACCACACTATGGTCTGTGTCCATGGGCTATGCATATTAATTCTTTGGTTAATCTCTTCCTTGTGTTGGGATGAGATGATGTGAGACTCACAATGTATTTGCCATGTGTCCACATTTTGCTAAAAAGGGCAAAATTAAACTTGATCCCACACAGTATCTGGGAGTATTATGGTTCTTTTAATAGTTGATAATAGTATATCAACTTCCTGTTTCAACTCATACACTGCAAGTATATTTTTTATCTCTGTCCTATTTTCAACACATCTGGTGTTCTCAATAGCTTGGGTTGCATTTCCATTTCTGTACTTCTTACTACAATCCTATTTACCTAATACACACTATCTAAACTTTGGTTTTAGGAAAGAAGCAGATAACCCCAAAATACACCTTCTCTGATCCACTTATAGATGCCATTAGAAGAATCACAATATGATTTCTTCCATTAGTATATGTTTTTAACTTAAACATTGATTCTGCAATAGTGGGGTTGAATCAAAACCAGAGGCCAATGTTGTGACTGGAAATGACCTTCATTGTCTTTAGTGACTTCCCAGCTTTGTATCATAAAGCAATCCTCCTTTAAAACTGCCAAGCAACTTTCTAGGCATCTGACATTCTCTCATTTAATCCTCATAATAACCTGAACATGTAGACATTTCAATTTTTTATTTCTTCTGAGGCCCAGAGATTAGACAGTTTACAAAATATCACAAAACCAGTAAATAGAAGAGCAGGATTCAAACTGGCCTCTCCTCTCTCAGCCTGTATGTGTCTTGCCTCTCCTCACCCCATGACATTTTGACGTCTAAGTGGTGAAGCTTTTTTCTCGTATACCACTCTGCTTCTGCGTTTACATGCAGCTCACCAATGCAATTGTTTCAAAGCGAATTGCTTTTACTTTATTGTTCCAATTATTAATAAACTCCCATTATGCATAAAGCAATTTGCCATTTTCACTTAAGAAGTGCTTTGTAAACACTTTAACTAATTAGGCCAGGCAAATACCAAAAAGGTAAATGTTCTCCTTCTTACTAACAAACTAGCTGCAATGGTAAGCGACTTCCTATAGCCAGAAGGAAAGCGTCAACAATAACTGTGACAAAACTCCTACATTTCTGCTTCCTGAGCTGGTGTCGTTGTTCAGGCAGAGACACTAGGTGTCCTTAGCTCTCATACATCTTAATTATCAAGAAGCACCAGCCAGCCCTATGTTTACTCATTCTTGACTCTAAGATAATTTTTCTTTAAAAAAAAGATGCATTCTAATATCACATTCAGTATTTATTATGGATGTTATTCGTAAATGGCAAAAAATTGACGTTCTAAAACACAAACACCTACACATTGAACAAAATAGATTGTTTTCAGAAAGGCTAGCAGATTTTGGTTGCCTTGTCTCAAAGTGGTGACTTTGTTTTCAAAGTTTGATTTCATTTTCTTTTTCTACTGTGGGATAAAACATTTTGTCTGTCCCTGCCCCCCTCCAAGTCCTCTCACTCCCATTCAGAGACTGTCTTTGGAAATAACAGCCTAAAGAGTTGGGGAGTCTCTTTGGACTCCTTCAACATACTTCAATCTCTGTTTTCTCATTAGAACATTCACACTTTTGTGCCTCAGTGGGAATGATCAATTATTTCAATGTCAGTAGTGGTAATATTACCCCTAAGATTTAGCAATTTTCAAAGATCTTTTAACTTAATTAGAGGCATTTGTTGTAAATTGAATTAAACCTGTTAAAAGTGCAATGTGTTATATTAAAAGTATAATACCCAAATTGGCCATGGAGACACAATTTTAAGGAAAAAAATTAGTTTAAAAGTTTTAACATCAAGATAAACTTGTGAAGTTATCCTTTCCATAAAGTTTTCTAAAAGTTGAAATAATCAATAACAGTTTTATCTAAAACATGTTGGTAAATATGAATGTACAAATATTTTTGTAAAAATATTTCCCTAAATACTTGAAACTATGACAAAGCAGTAGCAAATTTGAGCATTTTTAATAACTTTGGTAAAAATAAAACTGGCCCTAACTGGTTTGGCTTAGTGGATAGAGTGTTGGCCTGCAGACTGAAGGGTCCTGGATTCGATTCTGGTCAGGGGCATGTGCCTTGGTTGCGGGCACATCCCCAGTGGGGGGTGTGCAAGAGGCGGCTGATCGATATTTCTCTCTCATCGATGTTTCGAACTCTCTATCCCGACTCTCTATCCCTTCTCTCCCTTCCTCTCCGTAAAAAATCAATAAAATAAATTAAATAAAAAATAAAACTGATGTCATTTTTATTCTCTATATTTTAATCAAATCATCATCACCTGATTATGGTATTATAATGGTTCATTTTTTATCAAAGATCTTTCTAAATAAGTGTTTCCTGGTTTTGATATATTTCACCTCATTTTCTTTAAACATGGTGTCTCAATAAATTTTCCCAAAGAGTTTCTACCAGCCAAATTATTTAATTATATATTGTGGTGTGCTTATAAGGCATTTCTCAGTTGCCATTTAGAAAATCTTAATGGTGGTTTTCTAATTTTTTAGACACCATACGAATAAGTTGGCATGGACTGTCTGAATATTGAAATGGATAAGTTAAAGGTATAGACGACCTGATTGAAACAGATCATAGTTTTTAGCTAAACCATTTAGAATATTATTTATTTAACAAATACTTGTTTTTAAGCACCACTGTGCACAAGGAACAGTGCTAGGACCTGGGCATAGAGCAGTAAGAAGATAGACAATTCCTGCCTTCATGGAGCAAACAGCCTCACTGGGTCACTTATGTTAATGTCAGTTTGAATTTAACTTCCAGGCATATGTGAGTGACAACCTCCTTCCTGCCAATCCATCAACCCCCATATACTTAGAGCATGGATTGTGGAAATACACCGATATCAGACTAAAATTAGGTTCAAATCTAGATTCTGAGGTTGGCTCTAACTCTTAGTAGCTGTATGATCTAAAGCAAGTAATTTAAACTTTCTTAGTCTTCATTTTTTCATATGTAAAACTAGAGGCCCTATGAACAAAATTCATGCAAAAGTAGGCCCCAGCTTCGTCTGGAAGGTCATCTGGAAGGTCATTCCACTGTTTGGCCGTTCAGTCAATTTGCATATTATGCTTTTATTATTATAGATGTGTATAGTAACACATGTCATCCAAAGTGGCCCTGTGCATTAGATATACATGTATTATATTACTTAGTGTGTTCAGCACATAATAGCTGCTATTCTGATATCAGTCATTATTGTCTATGCCAAAATTTCTCACCTTAAAAACTCTTATCCATAAACTTTTTTTTTCAGGGAACTAAAGAAGGAGGAGGGTTTTGTCCAGATTAAGTGGGTTCACAGTTATAAGCCAGGATAAGGGAGCATAATATCTTCAATGAGTGCTTGGGTTTATATTGCTCAATGTCATTGTAGCCAATGTCATTCAAAAATAAAATTGATATTAAACCTAGTGACCAACATTTATAATTTTTAGGTTTCATGTCATTTCCACATACTGTATATTAATGCTGGTCTCAAACACTCTGATGGTTTTTTATTGCCATGTTGCTGAATTCAAACTAATATTTCCAGTTCTTATACCTGTTGAACTTCACTTTCATAAGTACAACTGACTATTGGGCAAATTCCCTTGGATATATCATAAGCATTTTTCATATGCAGGTCAATATGAACTTATTGTTTTTCTCTTTCCCCTAAAATGTGTGTGTGTGTGTGTGTGTGTGTGTGTATGTGTATGTGTGTGTGTGTGTGTGTGTGTGTGTGTGTTTATGATATGTTCTCCATTCAGTCACCTTTGGATGAGTTTCCTAAGCCATAAACTTTGGAACCATTTTTGATTCTTCTCTTTCAGACCCCATATTCAAACAGTCCCAAGTCCTGTTAATGTTAGTCAACTATCTCTCAAATCCACCTACTTATCTCTGTCCCTCCACACCTCTCATTCCTCAGAAGAGCTGCCATTTGCATTTGGGGGTCTTGCGAGTTATATTGTATATCTTCAACGTATCATGTTGAAGTTCTAACATCTAGTTCCTCAGAATGTTTTCTTATTTGCAAAGAGTGTCATTGCAGATGTAGGTTAAAATGAAGTCATGATAGAATAGAGCTGATGTCCTTATGTGTGAAGACTCAGACATACAAGGGGAAGAAGGCCATGTGAAGATGGAGGCAGAGATTGGATTTATGCTGCCCCTAGGAATGCCTTGAGCTACTGGAAGCTGGAAGAGGCAAGGAAGGATTTTTCCCTCCACTTTCCCCATCACCTCCCACTCCAGAACCGTCTGAGAGAGCCTGGCCCTGCCAACACCTTGATTTAAGACTTTTAGCCTCCAGAACTATAAAATCCTGTTGTTTGCAATCACTCAGTTTGTGGTTATGGCAGTCCTAGGGAATGAGCACAGGGTGCACTACCTTAATTCCCCTTTGCCATGTAATTTAACATAATCACAGATTGCAGGGATTAGGTATAGACATATTGAGAGGGGTGTGGCATTATTCTGCCTACTACATCATTATACTACCTGCCTACTACATGATATACTACATTCATTTGATGATAATTTATTGAATGAGTGAGTTGTATCCAATTAAAAGTTTTTACAAAGTAAGAAATAAGAAACATTTTCTTTTTTCATGCTTCACATAAAGAGGCTCACTTTCAAGCAGCTTAGAGTTCCTTGGTCTCGGAGTTACTTGCTAAAGGGATTCCGTAGGTGACTGATGAAGAACTTCAATGGAGAGTCAGGATACAATAGTTAGAAAATCTTTGTTACCTATTGTGTAAACTTGGGCAAGTCACTTAATTGTTTGGGCTTTATAAAGGTTCCGAAAAAGTCTGAAGGAATATAACAGCCTTATCCAACATTAACATGCTATGACCCAGGCATGTTTCCTTGATACCTTCATTATAATGGCTATCTGAAATGCTGAATCTTATAAGTGCTGAGTCCTAGAAGAAGTCTCAGCACCACTGAAGATATTTATACTCAAAACTTGGTGATGAATGGATCATAGTATTAAATAAGTGAGAAGTACCAAATAAAGCATTATTACAGGTGGTTGTGATGAAAATAAACCTTAATTTTAAAAAAAGCAATATCTAGAATAAGACTAGTTATACCAGAAGAAGGGGATGTGGCAATTTTAGTTCCATGGATTTATAGTGACTTTTAAAAATGATGATTATGCACTGTTAATGATGGGGTTTTATTTGTATAAACATTTCAAGGACTTCTGTTCATTGTAGGAGAGAGTTTAAGAATGCATTTCAGACTTTGTTTTTCAAAGCAACTTTGGTCTTTTAAAAATTATTATTATTGCACTGATGGATCGCAGAAATCTTGTTTGATTTCAGGTCTCTATAAGGATTGAGCATGGAAGGAGGATATATGTGTGTCATATGAAATGTGGCTGAAGTTCAGAGAAATAGGTTTCATTTAATAGCTGAATACTGGATGACCTCACCATTCTTCTCACCCTCTGGCAGCTCACCCCGTGAGCAATAGAGGAGCTGCCTGCATGAACTGAGGAGTAGCTGCTGGCCTCAATGTGATTTTGCAGTGATCTGTGTGCTCTATGGCTTCCTTCATAACCAACAAATCAATTCCCTCTGTACGTATTACACACCCCAGTGGCAGAGGCCATTTATTATCCTTTTGATGGCCATACTCTTTGTACATAACCAAGAAAGATTACAGAGGAAGGAAAGAACAGTTGAAATGTGGGTGAAGGTATTACACAATGGCACTGCATTTTATAATATCCCTTGCATGTTTACAACAATAAAAATGGTGCTTTCTTTCAAGACAGTTTTGAAACTCAGATGCAGAATTTTCTTTTGAATGAAATATATGTTCGGAACAATATCTGGAGAACTAGTTGTGGGTGAAATTCCATATCAGTTCACGTTTAAATTTCATGTGCAAATTCAAAATGATTAAGAGAAAAGGACTGTCACTGTCATATTTTCTTTTCAAATGGGATTTGTTTATAAGGCTGTATTTGACTAGATTTGTTCAATTAATGACTTTCAATATATCCTTTATTTGGCATCATCTAGTAATAACTGATTCGTTTATTAATTTCTAACTTTGCAGAATATATTTTTCAAAACTTAAAATGATTGATTCCAGGTTTTTCCTAATTCTTTGAATCCAGTTGCAATAGTTACCATTGTTAAACAAACAAATACAAATAAATTTTAAATTTAGTTGATTAGGTACAAGATAACTGAATATTTTGAATCATTATAAATTATAAATTATGACAAATTGTAAATGATACACAGTGAAGTCTTAGTGTTATTTGTCCTAAATTAAATGTTCCATAAACAAATATGTGTATCTGAATGTGGGTGGGAAACATTTTACCAGTGAAACTAATGGTAAAAGCATGACTTTATAGTGGGTTTCATGCATAAACATTTAAATTGTTAGTCATTGATGTCAATGGATATGAAAAGAACAGGAAATTTCCAAAGGTCAAAGAAGCTACTGTCTTTTCTGTTTTGCATCATTTGAGATTTTCCAGTTTTTTGCAAACAACACAATGCTAAATCTGTATTTGATTTTCTCTTCTCTTTGAAGAGGCAAAACAGTGACAGATAATTAACTGAAGAGAAGATTGTGCACAGAATATTTTGCTTTAGCAGTATAGAAAGTTCTGGGTTTCATTTCTCATGATAGTAAACGTAGTCAGGTACTCTGGAATCCTTCCGTAAGAGAGTCAGTCCCCTGACTATATTGCCTTTGGTAAACCAAAGCCTCTTGGGGGCCTATTTCCTGTGTAACTGTTCCTCAATTGTATAACTGAAAAGCATGCTCAGTACAAAGACTGCACGTAGTTTTCAGTTAGATGATGCTCTACACCTTCATGTCAAAATACAAACAACAACAAAAAAGAACTGCCGATGTTAAGTTTGGTGCCTTCTTAATCCTGTGCAAACCAGAAGGCTAAAGTCCCGGATTGAAATTCTTTGGGATTGAAATTCTATGGGGAATAGTGAGTTATTTTTAACTTTCTATTGTTAGTTTTTTTTTCTTTTCTCCCTTTTAGACTCTTGTTTCTATCTTCTCTTTTTCATAGTTCAATTTTCATCATATTTGATAATCTTCAGAGAGAGATGAGCACTTATAGGTAAAATCTGTCTGCCTATAAATTCCATTTCTGTTATGTTCTCACACTGTCTCCACCTGTTATGGTTAGTCACAAAGTCACTGAACTACTTACCATGGTACTAGCTTCTTCATTGGAAATATGTTTATCATCAGGACTATTTTTGGTTGAGAAACTTACCAAATTATTCTAGAATATCTTTCAAGAACAGATTTAGAAGAAATAATCCAGGAACTTGGAGGCTAGTTATTATAAATCTTGATTACTACCTCAACAAAACCAACATTTTATTAAACTGATAATGGTATATACCAAAATATTAACTGTTTTAATTAAATGACAATTATATGCCTATTCATTTTTATATTTATTTAAAAATAAAAGGAACCACATCATCTTTTAAACAGGTCTCCTACACTTCTTGAGCTCAATGGAAGGCCAGCCTACTTCAAAGTAGTTTCGGTAAATATTAGAAGAGGAGAAAGAGGGATAAGCAGCAGATTGCATATTTATTACTTTGTAATAATAGCAGAAGGTGAGCACTGTTCAAAAGGTTTTGCATCTGTTAACTTGGTCATTATATTGAGCCTGGGAAATGGGTGTATTACCATGTTCTTTTTTCATATGAGGAAACTAAAGCATATAGAGGAGTTATACCCATGCAGTCAGATTCCAGAGTTCGTACTGTTAGCCACTAACCTATAGTAACTCTACTATATGTTCTCTGAATAAATTTGTGGGAATGAATGGAAAATGAGTACTGACTCTACAGTTATGTTCAGATAGCCTTTTCATTCTCTCTCCTGCAAAAAACCTAATTTTAGAAAATTTGCCCAGGGTACTGGTTAATAATGCGGATTTTGTAATCAAAGAAAACACAATAATTTCAAGAGAAACATCAAAATTCTTTCTTCAAAGTAATGTCCATCGCTAGCTACACATTTCCCCCATCTTTCAGGTAATTTGTGGATACTGTCCCAATAGAACTTTTCTTATTTTGAGGCAAACCATTCTAAGACCCAATTTTCCACTTCTTCGTACGTTTTGAAGTGCTGCTCAGAAAGTGCGTGTGCCATTGATTGGAACAAGTGGTAATCTGAAGGAGTAAGGTCTAGTGAATACAGCCTGTGAGTTAATACTTCCCAGGCAATATCTTTAAACATGTCTTTAACTGGTTTTGTAGTGTGTGATGGTGCGTTATCATGACACAAAATTATTTTGCCTTGTCTTCTGGCCCATTCTGGTCATTTTACGGTCAAAGTGTGGTTCAAATTGATTATTTGCTGTCGATAGCAATCAGTATTAATGGTTTTACCTGGTTTTAGAAGCTCATAATACACCACACCTTCCTGATCCCACCAAATGCAGAGCAATGTCTTCTTTCCGAAGCAATTTGGCCTTGCAGTCGATGTTGATGGTTGACCTGGATCAACCCATGATTTTGTGCATTTGGGATTCTCAGAATAAATCCACTTTTCATCGCCAGTCACAATCTGATGCAAAAAAGATTTTCTTTTGTGCCACTGAAGCAACATTTTACTGATGACTTTTAGGTTTTCCATTTCTTTTGTTCAGTTGATGTGGCACCCATTTTCCTTCCTTTAAAATCTTTCCCATTGCTTGTAAATGATC
>NW_005370512.1:922386-925817 GCF_000412655.1 Myotis brandtii
CTAGTCCCCCCTAACTGCCCCCCCCCCCCCCCGCTGGCCTGGTTGCCCCTTACTGCCCCTCCAGTCTGGTCTCCCCCAACTGCTCCTTCTGCGGGCCTGGTCACCCCATGCAGCCTGCTGCTCGGTCATTTGGTTGCCCCTCACTAACCCCCCTGTCGGCCTGGTTGCCCCACACAGCCTGTTCGGTTATCCGTTCGGCTGTGATGGTCGCTTAAGTTTTTATATACATAGATCACTATAGATAGGTAAGATAAGCAGGAATATATTATAGATTTTGAAGATTTAAAAAATAGCTATTTTGTTTATAATAATTCATCTTCATATTGCTTTTAAATTTTAATTGTTGAAAATACACAAAATTTATCATCTTAACCATTTTAAGTGCATAGTTCAGTAGTGTTAACCAATCTCCACAACTTTATTTATCTTGCAAATCTGAAACTATACCTTTAAAAAAATCCTCTCTATTTCTCCTCTTCCTATCCTCTGGCAACCACCAATCTGCTTTCTGTATCATTGAATTTAAATACTCTAGGGCCCTTATGTAAGTGGAGTTGTACAGTATTTGTCTTTTTGTGATTGGTTTATTTCAGTTAGAATGCCCTCAAAGTTATCCATGTTGTAACACATGTCAGGATTGTCTCCCTTTTTAAAGCTGAATAATATTCCATTTGATGGACAATTGGTTTGTTTTCATCTTTTGTCTATTGTGAATAATGTTGCTACAAACATGAGTATACACATATCTGTTCAAGATTCTGTTTTGAATTATTTTGGATATATACTCGGGAGGGGCATTGCTGGAACATATGGTAATATTTTAAAAAATATTTTTTGAGGAATTGCACCATTTTAAGTTACCACCCATAGTACACAAGAGTTCCAATTTTTCCACATCCTCATCAACACTCGTTATTTTTTGGCTTTTAAAAAAAATGTATAGTTGCCATCCTAATTGGTGTTAGGATATACCTCATTGTGGTTTTGATTTGTATTTCTCCATCCACAGTTCTTTATGTCCCCCTTCAGTCATCCATTGTAGCAAAAATAAATATAAATAATCTGAGTCCTAACTCTTTAAGAAATAATTCCATTCCATTTTACTTTCACTGTATCTTTATTCTTATTCTCAATACATTTTACTTTTGGTTGTGCTTCCTGGCCAGAATTCATCTATCATTTCTTTGTTTGTAGCTCTCCTGCAGTTGCTGCCCATACTGGATCTGGAGATTTCTTCAAGCATCTCCATTTTGCCCTGGCGTCAGTGTCCTCAGAACTTCAATTAGCTCAATGGCGCAGCCAGGGCTTCTGGTACATTATCCTGCTGGCAGCTTGTCTCTGGTTCCTGAGGCTCTACCTGCATTACTTTGGCCAGTGGCTTTTCCTCCAGGCCATTTCAACTCCTGTTACAAGGTGAGTGCTTTTCCCTGAAAGTGAAAGGAATGTATTTTCATCTTGATAGGCCCAATGAAAGCACAAAACTCCTCTCCCCTCCATTTACCATAAGACCTAAAATGCAGGAATGGTTTGAAAAGACAAAAATGTTTTTATCTAAGAGCAGAAATGTCTATTACAGTTATATACACATCTGATGGGCCTATATATACAAATATATAACTGGTACATCAATATATGTTTAAACTTTAACAGATTCAAATATGTTATAATACCTGAGCAAAATCCAAAACAGAGTTTAGCAACAATATTTTATTCTATTTTGATTTTATCAGAGTGACTTAGGCTAAAGGTATTTTAGAAGCATTGTAAGTATGATTTATCACCTATACTCCGAGAAGCAAAGATTGCTTCTTCTGCAAAATGATTGAATTCAAGCAATTACAAACTCAAGCCCAGGCAGCTTTCTGAGACATTATCCTCTGGGAAAAGACACTTTAAAGGTTATCTCTCCATAAACATGATTCCATAGACATTATAGGTAGGCAAACAGATATCAATACTAGTAAAATTTATTTTCTCAAATGTAGATGGTATATATAAAAATAAAGTTGTGTGTACAGTTTCAATTAAGAAGATTACAAACAACTCTGGGACTCCATGAAAAATATTCATCCATCCACACACATACGGTTTTTGATCATTAAAAAAATTACAAATATCTGAGTATTAGAAAATATGCAAATTTATATATACTAAACAACTGTATTTTCAAGAAAGAACTTTTACATAAATATTATATTCCTTCTCTTTTTCTCTTCTTTTTTCTCTTTCTCTTTCCTTTTCCCTTTCTCTTTTGTGTGAAGGTTTCCAAAGCAGAAATAAAATATGTTATATTCTTGAGCTAGTTGCTTTTTGCTATTTACTATTTCACTTCTTCAATAGAAAAGGAAACTCTATTTTTAATGGTTGTTAATAAAATAAAACCAAAGAATATTTTGACAGCTTAGTATAGCCAATTTCTTAAGCAACAGAGGTATTATAGGGTATTTTGCTGGCTATTGTCTATATCCACCAGCTTGAATCACACATTAGTTCCATGTCACATTGTAGTTCTTGTTTTTTTAACAAATCTTTATTATTGAAAGTATTACATATGTCCCCCTTTTGCCCCCATTGACCTATTCTAATCTGTCTCCACCCCCTGCCCAGGCCTTCAGCACCCTATTGTCAGTGGCAATGGGTTATGCATACTAGTATATACATACAAGTTCTTTGGTTGATTTCTTCACACCGCCCCACGCCTTCCGTCTGAGATTCCACAGTCTGTTCCATGCTTCTATGATGTATTTGGATCTATTTTGTTCATCAGTTTGTTTTGTTCACTAGATTCCACATATGAGTGAGATCATGCAATACTTGTCTTTTTCTGACTGGTATATTTCACTTAGCATAATACTCTCCAGGTCCCCGAATACTGTCTCAAAAGTATTTGAAAAGACAAAAGAGATCCTTCTTTTTTTTTTCCTGCTCCATAGTATTCAGTGGTATCCACTCATCTACTGATGAGCACTTGGGCTGTTTCCAGATCTTAACTATTGTAAATTGCGCTGTCATGAACATAGGGGTGCATATATTCTTTCAGATTGGTGTCTCAGGGCTCTTAGGATATATTAGTATTCCTAGAAGTGGGATCACTGGGTCAAATCACAGTTCCATATTTAATTTTTTGAGGAAACTCCATACTGTGTTTTATAATGACTGCACCAGTTGGCATTCCCACCAGCAGTGTGCTAGGGTTCCTTTTTCTCCACATCCTTGCCAGTACTTGTCATTTGTTGATTTATTGATGGTAGCCATTCTGACAGGTGTGAAGTGATACCTCATTGTTATTTTAATTTGCATCTCTCTGATGATAAGTGACTGAGCATTTTTTATATGTCTCTTGGTCATTTGTATGTATACTTTGGAGAAGTGTCTATTTAAGTCCTTTGCCCATTTTTATTAGATTGTTTGTCTTCCTTTTGTTAAGTTGT